>NC_139708.1:60000-82500 GCF_964188405.1 Protomyctophum parallelum | reverse complement strand
ATGTAAATGTTGGCATATACGCGGGTGCAAAGTTCTTGCCCATAGCCGTGCCCTCTATCTGTAAATAGTGTTTGTTATTAAATGTGAAGTCATTGCAATTGAGACTAAGTTCTAATAGTTGTAAAATGGCATTGTCTGGTCTAGTGTTGTCCGGGTGTGTCTGGAAAAAGTTTCTAACTGCCTGTAAACCAGTGGCTGTATGTATGTTAGTGTAAAGGCTGTCAATGTCTATGGTGAAAATGTATGTGTGTGGTGGCACGGCTATATGGGCTTGATCTTTTCCAGGAAATCATATGTGTCTCTTAAATAACTGGCGTGTATGGTGGAGAGGGGGTTGAGGAAGTGGTCTATGTATTGTGCTATGTGGTAGGACTCACTGCTGCAGTCTGACACTATGGCCCTCATTTATCAACTGTGCGTACGCCAAAATATGGGTGTACGCCGAAATTACCGAAATTTTCGGCATTTACCATTTCCGCCAAAGCTTGAAATTGAACTTGACAAAGACACGTCTGGTCGGGAGCTGTCGTACGCTTTGTCCTCACCTGTTTTTCTGTCGTAGAACGGCGGAGCAGCATTGTTTGACCAGCTGAGAGGCTGCCACAGGCATCGAAACATATGTATTCACTCCTTCAAGGAATAGACCTACATCAACGATGTGTCTTTGTGTCATATTATGAAATTTGTAGGAGATTTCCAACTTTACAATTAAAATTTAAGCCATTTAAACAGTGTTTTGCATGAGCGCATAGATGCGAGGATTTGGGCTGTCTGCAGTGCTGCAGCTGCGGAGAGTCCCAACATGCACGGGTAGCCTATAGCTACTACTACTGTAGCCTAACCTACAGCAGGCCAATGTCTTTCTGGAGTTACGGACCGGTATGTGCAATCTCCTCCTCGTTTAATAAACCCGACGCGTCGCTCAAATGCCAAATGTACTGTGCCAGCGCAAGTGGGAACCGCATCGGCCAGTCCACCACCACCACTCCACCAGTGCCAGCCACATGGGCTACGGTTTTAGCTGCACATTCATATATTGTCAGTTGACAGCCCAGCCACTGCAGCGACTAGCGACTGCGATGCAATCTAAATAGAACGTGCATGGTCAGTTGGTCACGGTGTCACGGTCAGACAGACAGGACAGGAGGAGCACCTATGCAAAACAGCAGCGTGTGTGCGCCTATTTGTTGTTTAATTCATGGTTCACAGGTTCAGGTTTTCGTTCACTAATATATCTTGTTGTATATTAAATTAAAAATACTTAAATAATTTAATATACAAGTTACAACTAACAACACACAGGGACAGTTGCTTGCAAATTGCGATATGTGCGTGCGTGCGGGGGGGTGAGGCGGGCAGCAAGGGAAGCGAAGCGAGAGGAGAAACAGACAGGGTAGGCCTACAGCTTTATTTAATTCATGCAGGTTTATTTATTTAAGATACAACAAGTTGCAAGTTGTGTGTTTGTGTGTGTGTGTGTGTGTGTGTGTGTGTGTGTGTGTATGAGAGGGGGGTGAGGCGGTCAGCAAGGCAAGGAAGGCTTGACTCGCAAAAACGAGGGCGAGGCTTGATTTCATAGGGCGTGCCAGATAGATTTCAGCCGTCACATTTATTAACGTCGGAACGAAATTAAGGAAGGATCAGCTGTTTGCGATCACTTTATAAATGCTGTGGCGACGTGGGTTTACTACGAAACCTACACTAGAATTTGGAGCAAAAGGAAAGGAAAGGAAAGGTACTGTTTTTACCCAGGGTAACTGGACTAAGGAAAGGAAAGGTACCATGTTTACCCAGGGTAACTGGACTAAGGAAAGGAAAGGTACCATGTTTACCCAGGGTAACTGGACTAAGGAAAGGAAAGGTACCATGTTTACCCAGGGTAACTGGACTAAGGAAAGGAAAGGTACCATGTTTACCCAGGGTAACTGGACTAAGGAAAGGAAAGGTACCATGTTTACCCAGGGTAACTGGACTAAGGAAAGGAAAGGTACTATGTTTACCCAGGGTAACTGGACTAAGGAAAGGAAAGGTACCATGTTTACCCAGGGTAACTGGACTAAGGAAAGGAAAGGTACTATGTTTAACTAGGGTAACTGGACTAAGGAAAGGAAAGGTACCATGTTTACCCAGGGTAACTGGACTAAGGAAAGGAAAGGTACTATGTTTACCCAGGGTAACAGGACTAAGGAAAGGAAAGGTACTATGTTTACCTAGGGTAACTGGACTAAGGAAAGGAAAGGTACTATGTTTACCCAGGGTAACTGGACTAAGGAAAGGAAAGGTACCATGTTTACCCAGGGTAACTGGACTAAGGAAAGGAAAGGTACCATGTTTACCCAGGGTAACTGGACTAAGCTCAAGAACTTGTTTACAGCCAGGCCCTGCTCATAGAACATTTCATGGTAGGGGTTCAATGCCTTGTCCAAGGGCACTTCAGCGGTGGTCATTTTAACGTGCCGGTGGCGATACGAACTAGCGACCTTCCGATATCAAGACCGCTCCACAAACCGTTCGGCCACCGCTGCCCCAAAGGGCCTATAGGTCTGCCGGGAGGCACCTCGAAGGGAATAGTCCAAGTCTGGGGATCCTTATGGATTTTGGGTAGTAGATAGAATATCCTATAGGTACAGGGGGCCATGCAGTGAAAGTAAATTAATTCACAAAACTAGTGTCATTTGTATTGTTGACTATATATTTCTAAAATATTATAGCAACTTTCGTTCAACTTTGACCCCTCTATCACAATGGAACTATTTTTTGGGCGTAGTGATATGGACACAAAAAACATAGTTCTGTGTGATAGAGGGGTCAAAAATGAACGAAAGTTGCACGAATACTTTAGAAATAGGTCAACAATACAATGTGGATTAATTTACTTTTACTGCGTGGCCCACCCTGTGTTTGTGTGTGTGTGTGTGTGTGTGTGTGTGTGTGTGTGTGTGTGTGTGTGTGTGTGTGTGTGTGTGTGTGTGTGTGTGTGTGTGTGTGTGTGTGTGTGTGTGTGTGTGTGTGTGTGTGTGTGTGTGTGTGTGTGTGTTTATCCGTGAAAGGATACAACCTGCGCTCCGTGCCACTGGGACTCAAACACAACGGCAGCGGAAAAAAGTTTCCAGAAACAAACTGGCATACCTTTGGCAACATCGTAAGTCAAAAGCAATTGATATTATCATGAACAACAGCTGTTTCCCTGAACCACCGCCCGCTGTTAGTAATACAGACACTGTACATGATTATTATAAAGCTAAATACCAAGACGCACCCACTGCTATGCCCCTGACCACGCCCCCATGGCATGACGTCATTGAAAATATAGAACCAGGTTATCTCCCAGATACCAGCAGGTTCACAGCAGAGGAGGTAGATAAAGTTCTGATTTCCCTTCCTAACAACAAAGCCAGTGGCTCTGATGGAGTAACATATGAGACTCTGAGAGCTACTAGACCTATGTCAACACAAAACCTTACAGATATTTTTAATACCTGCCTAATTAATGAGAGAGTGCCTGATTCCTGGAAAGGTGCCCTCATTTACAGGACACCAAAAAAAGACAATAATCCAGATGATCCGTCCACCTGGCGTGACATCTCCTTACTCCCCACCATATACAAAGTATTTATGAAGTGCCTGCTTGCCCGCATCCTACCCTGGCTGGTAGACACAGGAACACTCTCCCCACATCAGAAAGCCTATATCAATAGACAGGGAATGCATGAACACGTATTCTGCCTAAAAACAGGAATAGATGACTTCAAACATGAATCCTCTAGATTTTATACTGTGTTCCTGGATTTCAGAGATGCGTTTGGCACACTCTCACATAAGGTGATGCTGAATGCACTGGAGGAAATACATCTACCTCAGCCTTTTGTGAATATTATTTCCAATGTGTACCAAGACTCGTTTCTCCAGGTCATCTGTGGGCAGCAGCTCACAGACCCAATTTCCCTCAAGGTGGGGATAAAAACAGGCTGTCCATGGAGTGCTGTAAATTTCATTCTAGCCCTTAATCAATGGATGAAATGGATCCACCAGTGCGCTCCGCCACACGTCCGGTCCCCAAACCCCGTCCAGGGATATGCTGACGACGTGCAGGTGTCATCAAGAGAGGAGGACGCCATCACCAACATGCTGGCACGCACTGATGAATTCCTCCACTGGTCCGGGCTGGAGGTGAAACACACAAAATGTGCCGTGCTCCACGAACGCCGCAGCGGCGGCAACCGCTGGTACAAGGCCAAGAAAGACAAGCCTCCCTCCTTCCTAATTATGGGACAACCCATCAGGGTGTACGCCCGTAATGAGACGTACCCATACCTGGGCCATAAGTTCAACATCGCTGGTGAGTGGGGGGAGCAAGTCGAGGAGCTCACCAGAGAGTTTCACCGTCGACTCGACCTGATCGATCTGTCCCCCCTCCCTATAGTCATGAAGCTCGAGGCTGTGAGAGAAGTGGCCCTGGCGAAGATACAACACCTATTTGCCAATGTACACATCCCACAACATGCACTGAGAGACATGACAAATAGAACTGTCAAGCTGGCCAGAAAATGGGTTGGCCTAAACTCACACTCCACACGAGACATACTCTTCCTTTCATATGGTGAAGGGGGGCTGGGGGTCCCAAATGTAGAGTGGACTTATGCAGCAACACGGCTAAGCCACCTACTGCACATGCTCAATAATGATGATGGCACCGTCAGAGAAATGGCCAGGGCATCACTCCTACTGGACCTGCGCAGGAGGAAGGTACCCCTGGCTGCTGCAGACCAGAATAACTTCCTAGGCTTTAGGAGGAAAGACTCTGGGAAACTGGACTCACAAGCCAAGGGCTTCGGGGTCTGGTCTGATTGGCCAGATCTCAACGACCTTTGCCATCGAACAGGAGTCCAGCTAAAATGGGCAAAAAACAACGAAAATGTGCCCATCTCTGATGGATTAATTACAGACTCCAGCGTGGTAGTGAAGGCTACCCTCACCCACCAGGGTGCGGACACTAGACTACAGGAAGAAACGGCAAGAAGGGTTCTGCTTAGCACGAAACAGGCTGAAGCCAAAGAACATTGGCGTGGCCTACGACTGCAGGGAAAGTTGGCCTGTGTTGATTCAGCTGATCACTCTGTTTCACATTCGATGTACAAAAATGCTGCTATTGGGGAGGATGTTTTAAAATTCACCATCAAAGCAAGACTACAAGTATTACCAACCAAGTACAATCTGTCAATCTGGTATCCCGACACCCACACTCCACTCTGTATAAACCATCATGATTCTGAACAACACCTAGAATCCATCGCACACATAACAAATGGATGCAGTGCATACAAAAACTTATATATTGCTCGCCACGACCGGATTGTTGACCTAGTGTCTGATGCAGTTCGAAAGTATGTGCCATCTAGTGCAGCAATGTATAAACATTCAAGAGTGTTACCAGATTGGTTTAGCTGTGCATGCGATGTCTTTGCTAACATCCCCAATACACCTGATGTTGTCTTTGTTGACACCAGACACAAGGAGGTCCTGATTCTGGAGGTGGGCTGTGTCTTTGATTTGTACATGGACCAGGCATTCCAAGATAAATATTCTAAGTATCAACCATTACTTGGAAGTATAACAAACTTGGGGTATCGCTGTAGATTTGCCATACTGATATTCGGAAGCCTGGGCCATGTGCATAAACTGACCATGAGTGGCCTAAGAATAGCTGGCATGACAAAAAGCAAAGCCAAACAACTTGCCAAATACTGTTCTGTCTCGTCTGTTATAGGCAGTTTGTCTGTGTGGAGAAGGAGGTGCCATGTGTATCCCTAAGTGAACATGAACTGTCAACCCCGTTATATTTGTTTCCTTGTAAAATTAATTGTAATTTGTGGATTCAAATAAAGAAATCGAAATGTGTGTGTGTGTCAGAGCATCTTACCAACAAGGAAATGGTCTCTTCATCCAGCCAGCAGAGTTGTGTGTGTATGTGAAACCACACAGTCAGTGTGTGTGTGCGTGCGTGCGAAACCACACGTACAGCTCTGTTCTGTGTGTGTGTGTGTGTGTGTGTGTGTGTGTGTGTGTGTGTGTGTGTGTGTGTGTGTGTGTGTGTGTGTGTGTGTGTGTGTACAGCTCTGTTCTGTGTGTGTGTGTGTGTGTGTGTGTGTGTGTGTGTGTGTGTGTGTGTGTGTGTGTGTGTGTGTGTGTGTGTGTGTGTGTGTGTGTGTGTGTGTGTGTGTGTGTGTGTGTGTGTGTGTGTGTGTGTACAGCTCTGTTCTGTGTGTCAGCTCTCAGTCAGTGTTAGTCAGTCACTTCGACACCATGACATGTACACCATCCTACATCACAGCATGTGAGTACTTTTACTGTGTTTATATATGTGAGTACTTTAACTGTGTTTATATATGTGAGTACTTTAACTGTGTTTATATATGTGAGTACTTTTACTGTGTTTATATATGTGAGTACTTTTACTGTGTTTATATATGTGAGTACTTCATGTATATCTCAGTTTACTGTGATTACTGTGTTCTGTCATTTACATGTACTTTAAAGGACCACTTCACCACTTTTCTAGAAAACGTCTTCCAGTGACATCATCATTAGGCAGATTATTTTTTAAACAAGATTTCTTTTACAAAAATGTTTAGATTGTCATTATCGTGAGAACGATGGCTTCCATTTTCGCATTGCAACTTTTCAGGACTAGAAAGCCTGCAGTTTCTATTAACTTGTATTCCCCATCGATGATGTCACTGGAAGACGGTTTCTGAACTGCCCACAGCCCTCCTATGAGACACAGACCGAGTAGAAAAAAACTGTGCCATTTCTTTCATGATTATTAGTGAGGACCTATTATATGAAGATAGGTTGAAAAGTGGTGAAGTGGTCCTTTAAAGAGATAATTCAAGAGCGTCTGATAAATCACTACAATGTAAATTGTAAAATTGATACATTGCATTTGTTACACACAGCCACAGTTCTGACGGGAATTTTGTGGATTTTGTCAAATATCTCCACTTCCACACAGACACCATTAATAGTAGCAGCATATGTAGACCACAGCTGTAGGGGAAATTACATTACCTTTATATAATAAAACTAAATATGTATGTCTGTCTGCCTGTCTGCCTGTTGTCTGTCTGTCTGTCTGTCTGTCTGTCTGTCTGTCTGTCTGTCTGTCTGTCTGTCTGTCTGTCTGTCTGTCTGTCTGTCTGTCTGTGTCTGTCTGTCTGTCTGTCTGTCTGTCTGTCTGTCTGTCTGTGTCTTTCTCTGTCTCTGTTTTTCTCTGTCTCTCTGTCTCTGTCTCTGTCTCTGTCTCTGTCTCTGTCTCTGTCTCTGTCTCTGTCTCTGTCTCTGTCTCTCTCTCTCTCTCTCTCTCTCTCTCTCTCTCTCTCTCTCTCTCTCTCTCTCTCTCCCCCCCCCCCCCCCCCCCCACAGTGGTGTATTTCCTCATCTGTTGTGCTCTTGCTCAACCAGAAGGTGAGATGACGTCATTTCATTGCATCATGGGTAGTGTAGTGTGAGACAATCATTTAGAGAACTACAACATGCACTTTATAATTATATATAGGGCTATTTATAAAAAGGCATCGACATACAAAGCACTAAAACCACAGAGGATTGTGAGGTGGAATTTAGACGCACAATGTTTACACACATGCACATGCACACGCACGCACACACACACACACACACACACGCACGCACGCACGCACGCAAGCACGCACGCACGCACAGCCTTCAGTCTGACAGAGTAGATAATATCTCACAGTATCATGTTCATGATCTTAGTTCATCTTAAAGTTTTAAGGTTTTAAAATAAGAATCTGGAATTATGTGATTGTAATAAATCAATCATAATGATATTGATTCTCATTGAATGCATTTAGTGTGTGTCGAGGAAACAGCAGTCTGTGTAGTATGTATATATATATTATATGTATATATTATATGTATGTATATATATTTATATATATAATGTAGCACAAAACTAGATTCATCATGATATAAAAAACATGAACAATGACTGTACATCCTCAACAGATCTGCTCTTCTAACTAATGTATTTCTTCCTTCCTTCCTTCCTTCCTTCCTTCCTTCCTTCCTTCCTTCCTTCCTTCCTTCCTTCCTTCCTTTCTTCCTGATCCAGATCCAGATCCAGTGTCTCTGAGAGTTGTCCCTGACCAATCAGACTTCTTCCCCAGTGAGTCCATCTCACTGAGTTGTGACAAGGATCAGAGTCCTACAGCAGGATGGACTGTGAGGAGAGAGATCAACCAGACCTCTGGGACCTGTGGCCGTGAATGGGGAGCTTTTGACGGTAAGACTGGGGAACTATTGAAGGTACTGAGTCAGGGTTAGGAGTAGGGAAGTCCTTCATACAGTCTGGAGCAACGGAAGCTCTGATCAGGAGTCAAATATAAATGCTTCCGTCATACAGTCTGGAGCAACGGAAGCTCTGATCATGAGTAAAATATAAATGCTTCTGTCGTACAGTCTGGAGCAACGGAAGCTCTGATCATGAGTAAAATATAAATGCTTCCGTCATACAGTCTGGAGCAACGGAAGCTCTGATCATGAGTAAAATATAAATGCTTCCGTCGTACAGTCTGGAGCAACGGAAGCTCTGATCAGGAGTAAAATATAAATGCTTCCGTCATACAGTCTGGAGCGACGGAAGCTCTGATCATGAGTAAAATATAAATGCTTCCGTCGTACAGTCTGGAGCAACGGAAGCTCTGATCATGAGTAAAATATAAATGGTTCCGTCATACAGTCTGGAGCAACGGAAGCTCTGATCATGACTAAAATATAAATGGTTCCGTCATACAGTCTGGAGCAACGGAAGCTCTGATCATGACTAAAATATAAATGCTTCCGTCATACAGTCTGGAGCAACGGAAGCTCTGATCATGAGTAAAATATAAATGCTTCCGTCGTACAGTCTGGAGCAACGGAAGCTCTGATCAGGAGTAAAATATAAATGCTTCCGTCGTACAGTCTGGAGCAACGGAAGCTCTGATCATGACTAAAATATAAATGCTTCCGTCGTACAGTCTGGAGCAACGGAAGCTCTGATCATGAGTAAAATATAAATGCTTCCGTCGTACAGTCTGGAGCAACGGAAGCTCTGATCATGAGTAAAATATAAATGCTTCCGTCATACAGTCTGGAGCAACGGAAGCTCTGATCATGAGTAACATATAAATGCTTCCGTCGTACAGTCTGGAGCAACGGAAGCTCTGATCATGAGTAAAATATAAATGCTTCCGTCGTACAGTCTGGAGCAACGGAAGCTCTGATCATGAGTAAAATATAAATGCTTCCGTCGTACAGTCTGGAGCAACGGAAGCTCTGATCAGGAATAAAATATAAATGCTTCCGTCGTACAGTCTGGAGCAACGGAAGCTCTGATCATGAGTAAAATATAAATGCTTCCGTCGTACAGTCTGGAGCAACGGAAGCTCTGATCATGAGTAAAATATAAATGCTTCCGTCGTACAGTCTGGAGCAACGGAAGCTCTAGCTGATCAGGAGTAAAATATTAAGCTGACGTGGAGACTCCTCCCCACCTCCGTTTCGTCTTTACAGACATGCACATTTATCCTAATACAAATTATAAATCATGTAAACAGAGGCTTATAGCTTGCTGCTAGTAGAAATAGGCCCATAGTGAATGTGGCCCATAGTGAATGGGGCCCATAGTGAATGTGGCCCATAGTAAATGGGGCCCATAGTGAACGGGCCCATAGTGAATGGGGCCCATAGTGAATGGGGCCCATAGTGAACGGGGCCCATAGTGAATGGGGCCCATAGTGAATGGGGCCCATAGTGAATGGGGCCCATAGTGAATGGGGCCCATAGTGAATGGGGCCCATAGTGAACGGGCCCATAGTGAATGGGGCCCATAGTGAATGGGGCCCATAGTGAACGGGGCCCATAGTGAACGGGGCCCATAGTGAATGGGGCCCATAGTGAACGGGGCCCATAGTGAATGGGGCCCATAGTGAATGGGGCCCATAGTGAATGGGGCCCATAGTGAATGGGGCCCATAGTGAATGGGGCCCATAGTGAACGGGCCCATAGTGAATGGGGCCCATAGTGAATGGGGCCCATAGTGAACGGGGCCCATAGTGAACGGGGCCCATAGTGAATGGGGCCCATAGTGAACGGGGCCCATAGTGAATGGGGCCCATAGTGAATGGGGCCCATAGTGAATGGGGCCCATAGTGAACGGGCCCATAGTGAATGGGGCCCATAGTGAACGGGCCCATAGTGAATGGGGCCCATAGTGAATGGGGCCCATAGTGAATAGGGCCCATAGTGAATGGGGCCCATGCTAACGTCTCTGTTTTCATTGTGATTCTAACAGGAGTGTTCTGCTTTGTCACTCTGTACGACGGAGACTCTGCAGTTTACTGGTGTGAGTCTGAGTCCACTGGAGAACAGAGCAAAATCTCCACCAAGACCCACATCAAGATCTCTGGTACAGTTTGTATAATTATTACACGGCCCAACCGTCCACATCAACATCTCTGGTACAGTTTATATAATTATAACACAGCCCAACCGTCCACATCAATATCTCTGGTACAGTTTATATAATTATAACACAGCCCAACCGTCCACATCAACATCTCTGGTACAGTCATTTAAATGTCCGTCCAACATTAATATCTCTCGTACAGTATAATGATTACATTTAAATGTCCTTCCACATCATACTGGAGGTCATTGTGTTGTACTGTGTATCATTAATATGACAGAATGTCACTGTAGATAGATAATAGTAGATACACAATACTATAACCTGTTTCTAATAGAACTAATGTTGTTCTAGATGCGACCCTACAGAGTGCTGTTTCTAATAGTAGAACTATAACATGTTGTTCTAGATGTGACCCTACAGAGTCCTGTTTCTAATAGAACTAATGTTGTTCTACGTAGATGTGATCCTACAGAGTGCTGTTTCTAACAGTAGAACTACATGTTGTTCTAGATGTGATCCTAGTCCTGTCTCTAACAGTAGAACTACATGTTGTTCTAGATGTGATCCTAGTCCTGTCTCTAACAGTAGAACTACATGTTGTTCTAGATGTGATCCTAGTCCTGTCTCTAACAGTAGAATTGTTACATGTTGTTCCAGATGTGATCCTAGTCCTGTCTCTAACAGTAGAATTGTAACACGTTGTTCTAGATGTGATCCTAGTCCTGTCTCTAACAGTAGAATTGTAACATGTTGTTCCAGATGTGATCCTGCAGAGTCCTGTCTCTAACAGTAGAATTGTAACATGTTGTTCTAGATGTGATCCTGCAGAGTCCTCTACTTCCTGTGCCAGAGGGAGGTAACGCCACGTTCCGCTGCCTCTACAAACACCAGACAACAAAGGAAGCGGCGTCCGACCGGCCGGCTGACTTCTTCCGAAAAGGATCCTTCTTCAGGGCTGAGTCTGCAGGGCAGATGACCATCCTCCGCGTCAACAAGTCTGACCAAGGGTTCTACAAGTGCTCCATCTCTGTCCTCGGAGAGTCACCAGAGAAGTTGATGGAGGTGACAAGTGAGTCAGATTAATCAGACCAGTGTGTGTCCCAGTGGAAACCTCGTATGAATCTGATCTCAGGTCAGAATGGGTTATTCGACCGTTACCACCACGAGAAGATAATCCAGTGTCCAGCGAAACTATAAACCCATTGGTTGTCTTTCACAGATTCTTCCTCTTCCTCTTCCTCCTCCGACCCGAGCGCCGAGTCAGCAGAACCTCTCATGACTCTGACCCAGCTGATCGTCAAGATACTGGTGTTCACTCCCTACGTCGTCTCCACCTTCCTCTACTTCTCCATCCAGAAGGACCGCGCCAGGAGAGCCAGAGCCAGAGGTGAGAACACACTTCTCTATGTAGTTCTAGTTCTATCCTGAAGGACAGAGCCAGAGGTGAGAACACACTTCTCTATGTAGTTCTAGTTCTATCCTGAAGGACAGAGCCAGAGGTGAGAACACACTTCTCTATGTAGTTCTAGTTCTATCCTGAAGCGTCATATCCCAGGTCCGTACGTACCCCAACGTATAATCCGTCTAAAAATGGTTGAGTCCCACGGCAGCGTTTAAAAAAGGCTGACTTTTAAGGTGAACGCGTATGGTGGCACCTGGAACTGGGATTCACAGCTAGCCGCAATGAATGAGTTAAACAATTGATTGATTGATTGATTTAAATATTTATTAACAGTTTGCAAAATTACAGTACATTTCAAGCACAAACTCAATACAAAGACTGTTAACTGTGAGTGGACGACGCAATTAAGCATTACACTTGTTTACAAGAGGGTCCACCATGTTCAATTCATCATTCATCAATGCCTTCCATTCTGAATGTTTTTGATTGAGGCAAAGATTACCCCAGGTCTTGAACCTGAGCAGCTAGCATTCCAGAGCTAATCAGATGTAGCATCACATGACCCTTAAAATAAAGTGATTGATCTCTCTCTCTCTCTCTCTCTCTCTCTCTGTCTCTCTCTCTCTCTCTCTCTCTCTCTCTCTCTCTCTGTCTCTCTCTCTCTCTCTCTCTCTCTCTCTCTCTCTCTCTCTCTCTCTCTCTCTGTCTCTCTCTCTCTCTCTCTCTCTCTCTCTCTGTCTCTCTCTCTGTCTCTCTCTCTCTCTCTCTGTCTCTCTCTCTCTCTCTCTCTCTCTCTCTCTCTCTCTCTCTCTCTCTCTCTCTCTCTCTCTCTCTCTCTCTCTCTCTCTCTCTCTCAGCTGCAGCAGCCAATGAGAAGAGGAGAAGAGGCATCAATGCTGTCATCATGGAAGTGGCTGTGTAACTACGACACAGGCACACACACACGCACGCATGCAAACACACACACACACACACACACACACACACACACACACACACACACACACACACACACACACACACACACACACACACACACACACACACACGCAGGATTAGAAAGCTATAGTTGCAAACAAAGCACAAGGAAGAATGAAGAGTGTTGTCCAAGTGTCTCTGCTTTGATTGGTTGAATAGTTTATTAGACATAAATGGTAAATGTTGCATTTATATAGCGCCTTTATCCAAGGCGCTTTACAGAGATTGTGCATTACATTCACCCATTCATACGATGGCAGCGGAAACCATGCAAGGCACCAACTAGCACATCGGGAGCAATTAGGGGTTCAGTGTCTTGCTCAAGGACACTTCGACAGTAACTCTGGGGGAGCCCGGGTTCGAACTGGCAACCTTACGGTTACCATCCAGGCACTCTACCCCTGAGCCACCGCCGCCCCACAATGTATATACAATGTATTTGCAACAGAGTACAGTCTAACACTCACTCCTTGCGGTCTTGTTTCCATTTTGTGTGTGTGTGTGTGTGTGTGTTTGCATGCATGCATGTGCGCATGCATGCATGTGTGTGTGTGCGTGCGTGTGTGTGTGCGCACGCGTGAGTGAGTGCAGTCTTTAAAACGTTTTCATTTTCCTTCTACATTTTATTAAGTTTGAATGTTTGTACTAAATATTCATTATTAGTCTATTGTCTATTGTTCTTTTCTTCGTGATGTAAAACATATTTCACTATAATCTATAATCTATTGTTGTTTTATTTTAATAAATCTTTTCTATAAAGACATTCAGTGGAACATCTTTCTTTTTAGTTGTAACAGGAAGTGATGTGTTTGTGCAGACAACAGGACGTCATGTGACAGGAAGTCACCATGAGCACGACCACGACTTAGACGTGTTGTTGTGGTTCATACACACACACACACACACACACACACGCACGCACGCACGCACGCACGCACACGCACACGCACACGCACACGCACACGCACACGCACACGCACACACACCCACCCACCCACGCATAACTAATTAGTGTAGATTCTACGACCGACGCTGCCCTAAAGCGCCAAACGGACAGAACAGAACTATTATTGTTATTATTTTTATTTTTTCATGGAGCCTGAGGCCCGCCGGCCTGCCCCCCCCCCCCCAAACACACACACACACACACACACACACACACACACACACACACACACACACAAACACACACACACACCTCATCCTGTGTTTATAGGCCCTCATTTATCAATTGAGTGTAAAATCTGCCCCACATTCGAGTGTAGGTTTCCTAATAATCCCTGATCGTCGTCACGGCATTTATGAAGTGATCGCAAACAGCTGATCCTTCCTTCATTTCGTTCCGACGCTAATAAATGTGACGGGCGGCTGAAATCTATCTGGAACGCCAGCAGCAGCACGGACATTTAGAGCCTTTTATTTAGGTGCTAAGTATACAAACGACCAGCATTTCGACCTTGTGGTTTTCATCAGAGTCATAGGCCCTCATTTATCAATCAAGTGTAAAATCTGCCACAGATTCGAGTGCAGATTTCGTAGTAAACCCACGTCTCCACGGCATTTATAAAGTGATCGCAAACAGCTGATCCTTCCTTAATTTCGTTCTCACGTTAATAAATGTCACGGCTGAATTTGATCTGGCACGCCCTAAGAACTCAAGCCTCGCCCTCGTTTTTGCGACCTGAACCACTGCTATACGATCTGGAAACCATGGTTACCGTGCCTTTCTGCCCGCCTCAAGTCACCCCCCTCTCTCATACACACACACACACACACAGACGCACACACGCTGCACGCACACGCAACTTGCAAGCCCAACTAACTGGTGTGTTGTTAAATAAATAAACAACGAACACCTGCATGAATTAAATAAAGTTGTAGGTCTACCCTGTCTGTTTCCCTCTCACCTCGCTTGCCTTGCTGTCATGTCCACGCACGCACGCACCTACAGTACATGACACATCGACATCGCATCGCCATGAATGGAATACGTTTGGGCTGGCCTATATTAATTTTCCCATTTGTGCGCAGTGCACGGCGAAGGCGTGAGACTGCGCACTGCTGTGATATTAAAGTCCTGTGGGTGAGTGTCAGTGATGCCTGCATGAGAGATAGGCTATCATGTCGTCAAGGCAGTCATAATCAACGTTTATGTAGTGATTTGATCATTGATGAACGAATCATAAACATATGGATGAAGGCTTGCTTGCATGTGTGCTGGTATGTGTTGGCGACGCACGAAAATGATCTCGCTTTTATCTGAACTGTCAAAACTGTCAAAACCTGTCCAAGCACTTATTTAAATGGTGAATGATTAAGCCCCTTACGCCTATAGCCTGCTAGTACTTACTACAGATAGGCAAGCTGTATGCTTGTCATTGTCACTTGGAAATAAAGGCGTGCAGTCCATTTATGCCTTTTTTTTAAAATAATATCATAATCACATATGCCGCATCACCGCATGCGCTCCAAAATCATCTCACAAGTGCGCTCGCATAACAAGGCCAGTAAAGCACTGTTTGATTAAGCACAAACTAATACATTGTAAACATGTTTATTTGCGCGATTTTAATTACTTGTAAAGTTGGAAATCTCTCTTTTGTTTTTTACATACACATACCGTTTTATATTAACATTTTAGGAGTGAAAACATATGTTTAAATGCCTGTGACAGCCTCTCAGCTGGCCAAACAATGCTGCTCCGCTGTTCTACGACAGAAAAACAGGTGAGGACAAAGCGTACGACAGCTGACGTGGGTTTTGAACGTTGTCACATTCAATTTCAAGCTTTGCCGGAAATGTTAAATGCCGAAAATGTCGGTAATTTCGGCGTGCGCCCATATTTTGTGGACCCAGCAAAATAATCATATTTGAACTGTGGACCCAGCAAAATAATCATATTTGAACTGTGGACCCAGCAAAATAATCATATTTGAACTGTGGACCCAGCAAAATAATCATATTTGATACTGGCGACCGCCCAAAATAATGCTTTTCAGGTGCAGATCGAATGAAACACCTTCCAACAAGTATTGACGCCTTTCTCGCCTTTCTTTTATAATTAGACTTAAAGAGTGGTTATTTATGTAACTAAATGTATCAATACTGCTATATAGAAATAATTAAAAGTAAAAGTCAAGTATTTTAGATTTACTTGAGAAATAGTATTGGCATAAAAATCATACAGTACCAAAAGTACAAAAGTATACATTTGCAGGATGTCCAAAATGTTCATTTTTCATGAAAATAAAGAAAACCTTATATTTGGAAAACAAAGCATTACTGCCTCGTCAAAGTTGGTGTTGTGACTTTATATATTGTCAACCCATTCTGACCGGGCACCCATTTTGGTGTTGGCATCATGTTATGCTTTAGCTATTGAAAAATAGCAGATCTACAAGCTCATATCGCGCCACCGAGTGCCGCGATACGAGCTTGTAGGTCTGCTATTTTTGAAAAATCGAAGAACGACTGACATTTTTAGAATCTGATCTCAGGTCAGAATGGGTTCATCAGACCAGTGTGTGTCCAGTGGAAACCTCGTATGAATCTGATCTCAGGTCAGAATGGGTTAAAAGAGAATTAAGCCATTGCATACAGGTTCTCAAACCTTTTAATTTCAAGGAAGGACCCCCATAACTGAGTAAAACCAAATGGACCAATAGGAGTCCCATTTGATTCCATTTGTACGGTATCAGTTATGAAAGGGTTCCGTTTGTACCATTACTCTCTCAGAGTTACAGACCTGTCAGGGTCCATTTGTACTCTCTCAGAGTTACAGACCTGTCAGGGTCCATTTGTACTCTCTCAGAGTTACAGACCTGTCAGGGTCCATTTGTACTCTCTCAGAGTTACAGACCTGTCAGGGTCCATTTGTACTCTCTCAGAGTTACAGACCTGTCAGGGTCCATTTGTACTCTCTCAGAGTTACAGACCTGTCAGGGTCCATTTGTACTCTCTCAGAGTTACAGACCTGTCAGGGTCCATTTGTACACTCTCAGGCCCTCATTTATCAACCGTGCGTACGCCAAAATATGGGCGCACGCCGAAATTACCGACATTTTCGGCATTTAACATTTCCGGCAAAGCTTGAAATTGAACTTGAGTAGGACAAATAGTCACGTCTACTCTTCAGCTGGCGTACGCTGTTTTTCTGTTTTGCACACTTGTCTGAACTGCTGAGAGGCTGTCACAGGCATCAAAACATATATGTATTCACTCCTAAAATGTTTATATAAAAGGCATGTAGCCTATAATGTATATGGGCTACATGTAAAAAATAAATAAATAAAAATGTTAAGGAATACATGTGTCATATGAAATTAGTAGGAGATAAAATCGCGCAATTAAAAACAATGTTGCAAGAGATGCTTAAGCCATTTAAACAGTGTTTTGCATGAGCGCATACATGCGAGGATTTGGGCTGTCTGTGCTGAAATATTTCCATGACGGGACGTTGGAGAGTATAGTGCAGCAGCTGCTGCAGCTCAGCTGCGGAGAGTCCCAACGTGGTATAGCCTACTGTAGCCTAATCTACAGCATGAAGGCCGATGTCTTTCTTACGGTATGTGCAATATAATAAACCCGACGCGTCGCTCAATGCCAAATGTACCGTGCCAGGCTCCCAGCGCAAGTGGGAACTGCATCGGAGATATATAGGTATATTACCCAGCCAAGCAACCACCAGCCACATGAGGCTATATACGGTTTTTGCTGCACATTCATATAATGACAGTTGACAGCCCGGCCGGCGGCCACTGCAGTGACTAACGTCTGCGAGGCAATCTAAATAGACTGTCGAACGTCGGAACGTGCATGGTCAGTTGGTCACGGACGGACCACTGTGATAGAGAGAGACAGACAGACAGACAGACAGACAGACAGACAGACAGACAGACAGACAGACAGACAGACTGGACAGGAGGAGCACCTGCAAAACAGCAGCGTGTGTGTGCCTATTTGTTATTTAATTATGGTTCACAGGTTCAGGTTTTCGTTCACTAATATATCTTGTTGTATATTAAATTAAAAATACTTTAATGATTTATACAACTAACAACACACAGTGAAAAATTGCGATATGTGTGAGGCTGAGGCGGGCAGCAAGGGAAACGAAGCGAGAGGAGAAACAGACAGCTTTATTTAATGTGTCATGTAGGTGCGTGCGTGGACATGACAGCAAGGCAAGCGAGGTGAGAGGGAACAGACAGGGTAGGCCTACAACTTTATTTAATTCATGCAGGTGTTCGTTGTTTATTTATTTAACAACACACCAGTTAGTTGGGCTTGCAAGTTGCGTGTGCGTGCAGCTTGTGTGCGTCTGTGTGTGTGTGTGTGTGTGTGTGTGTGTGTGTGTGTGTGAGAGAGGGGGGTGAGGCGGGCAGAAAGGCACGGTAACCATGGTTTCCAGATCGTATAGCAGTGGTTCAGGTCGCAAAAACGAGGGCGAGGCTTGATTTCTTAGGGCGTGCCAGATCAAATTCAGCCGTGACATTTATTAACGTGAGAACGAAATTAAGGAAGGATCAGCTGTTTGCGATCACTTTATAAATGCCGTGGAGACGTGGGTGTACTACGAAACCTGCACTCGAATCTGTGGCAGATTTTACACTTGATTGATAAATGAGGGCCTATGACTCTGATGAAGACCACAAGGTCGAAATGCTGGTCGTTTGTATACTTAGCACCTAAATAAAAGGCTCTAAATGTCCGTGCTGCTGCTGGCGTTCCAGATAGATTTCAGCCGCCCGTCACATTTATTAGCGTCGGAACGAAATGAAGGAAGGATCAGCTGTTTGCGATCACTTTATAAATGCCGTGGCGACGATCAGGGATTATTACGAAACCTACACTCGAATGTGGGGCAGATTTTACACTCAATTGATAAATGAGGGCCTATAAACACAGGATGAGGTGTGTGTTTGTGTGTGTGTGTGTGTGTGTGTGTGTGTGTGTGTGTGTGTGTGTGTGTGTGTGTGTGTGTGTGTGTGTGTTTGGGGGGGGGGGGGCAGGCCGGCGGGCCTCGGGCTCCATGAAAAAATAAAAATAATAACAATAATAGTTCTGTTCTGTCCGTTTGGCGCTTTAGGGCAGCGTCGGTCGTAGAATCTACACTAATTAGTTATGCGTGGGTGGGTGGGTGTGTGTGTGTGTGTGTGTGTGTGCGTGTGCGTATGCGTGTGTGCGTGCGTGCGTGCGTGTGTGTGTGTGTGTGTGTGTGTATGAACCACAACAACACGTCTAAGTCGTGGTCGTGCTCATGGTGACTTCCTGTCACATGACGTCCTGTTGTCTGCACAAACACATCACTTCCTGTTACAACTAAAAAGAAACATGTTCCACTGAATGTCTTTATTGAAAAGATTTATTAAAATAAAACAACAATAGATTATAGATTATAGTGAAATATGTTTTACATCACGAAGAAAAGAACAATAGACAATAGACTAATAATGAATATTTAGTACAAACATTCAAACTTAATAAAATGTAGAAGGAAAACACACGCACGCACACACACACACACACACAGAAAATGGAAACAAGACCGCAAGGAGTGAGTGTTAGACTGTACTCTGTTGCAAATACATTGTAGCCTATATACATTGTGGGGCGGCGGTGGCTCAGCGGTAGAGTGCCTGGATGGTAACCGTAAGGTTGCCAGTTCGAACCCGGGCTCCCCAGAGTTACTGTCGAAGTGTCCTTGAGCAAGACACTGAACCCCTAATTGCTCCCGATGTGCTAGTTGGTGCCTTGCATGGTTTCCGCTGCCATCGGTGTATGAATGGGTGAATGTAATGCACAATCTCTGTAAAGCGCCTTGGATAAAGGCGCTATATAAATGCAACATTTACCATTTACATTTATGTCTAATAAACTATTCAACCAATCAGAGCAGAGACACTTGGACAACACTCTTCATTCTTCCTTGTGCTTTGTTTGCAACTATAGCTTTCTAATCCTGCGTGTGTGTGTGTGTGTGTGTGTGTGTGTGTGTGTGTGTGTGTGTGTGTGTGTGTGTGTGTGTGTGTGTGTGTGTGTGTGTGTGTGTGTGTGTGTGTGTGTGTGTGTGTGTGTGTGTGTGTGTGTGTGTTTGCATGCGTGCGTGTGTGTGTGCCTGTGTCGTAGTTACACAGCCACTTCCATGATGACAGCATTGATGCCTCTTCTCCTCTTCTCATTGGCTGCTGCAGCTGAGAGAGACAGAGAGAGAGAGAGAGAGAGAGAGAGAGAGAGAGAGAGAGAGAGAGACAGAGAGAGAGAGAGAGAGAGAGAGAGAGAGAGAGAGAGAGAGAGAGAGAGAGAGAGAGAGAGAGAGAGAGATCAATCACTTTATTTTAAGGGTCATGTGATGCTACATCTGATTAGCTCTGGAATGCTAGCTGCTCAGGTTCAAGACCTGGGGTAATCTTTGCCTCAATCAAAAACATTCAGAATGGAAGGCATTGATGAATGATGAATTGAACATGGTGGACCCTCTTGTAAACAAGTGTAATGCTTAATTGCGTCGTCCACTCACAGTTAACAGTCTTTGTATTGAGTTTGTGCTTGAAATGTACTGTAATTTTGCAAACTGTTAATAAATATTTAAATCAATCAATCAATCAATTGTTTAACTCATTCATTGCGGCTAGCTGTGAATCCCAGTTCCAGGTGCCACCATACGCGTTCACCTTAAAAGTCAGCCTTTTTTAAACGCTGCCGTGGGACTCAACCATTTTTAGACGGATTATACGTTGGGGTACGTACGGACCTGGGATATGACGCTTCAGGATAGAACTAGAACTACATAGAGAAGTGTGTTCTCACCTCTGGCTCTGTCCTTCAGGATAGAACTAGAACTACATAGAGAAGTGTGTTCTCACCTCTGGCTCTGTCCTTCAGGATAGAACTAGAACTACATAGAGAAGTGTGTTCTCACCTCTGGCTCTGTCCTTCAGGATAGAACTAGAACTACATAGAGAAAGTGTGTTCTCACCTCTGGCTCTGTCCTTCAGGATAGAACTAGAACTACATAGAGAAGTGTGTTCTCACCTCTGGCTCTGGCTCTCCTGGCGCGTTCCTTCTGGATGGAGAAGTAGAGGAAGGTGGAGACGACGTAGGGAGTGAACACCAGTATCTTGACGATCAGCTGGGTCAGAGTCATGAGAGGTTCTGCTGACTCGGCGCTCGGGTCGGAGGAGGAAGAGGAAGAGGAAGAATCTGTGAAAGACAACCAATGGGTTTATAGTTTCGCTGGACACTGGATTATCTTCTCGTGGTGGTAACGGTCGAATAACCCATTCTGACCTGAGATCAGATTCATACGAGGTTTCCACTGGGACACACACTGGTCTGATTGACCCATTCTGACCTGAGATCAGATTCATACGAGGTTTCCACTGGGACACACACTGGTCTGATTAATCTGACTCACTTGTCACCTCCATCAACTTCTCTGGTGACTCTCCGAGGACAGAGATGGAGCACTTGTAGAACCCTTGGTCAGACTTGTTGACGCGGAGGATGGTCATCTGCCCTGCAGACTCAGCCCTGAAGAAGGATCCTTTTCGGAAGAAGTCAGCCGGCCGGTCGGACGCCGCTTCCTTTGTTGTCTGGTGTTTGTAGAGGCAGCGGAACGTGGCGTTACCTCCCTCTGGCACAGGAAGCAGAGGACTCTGCAGGATCACATCTGGAACAACATGTTACAGTTCTACTGTTAGAGACAGGACTCTGCAGGATCACATCTGGAACAACATGTTACAATTCTACTGTTAGAGACAGGACTAGGATCACATCTAGAACAACGTGTTACAATTCTACTGTTAGAGACAGGACTAGGATCACATCTAGAACAACATGTAACAATTCTACTGTTAGAGACAGGACTAGGATCACATCTAGAACAACATGTAACAATTCTACTGTTAGAGACAGGACTAGGATCACATCTAGAACAACATGTAGTTCTACTGTTAGAGACAGGACTAGGATCACATCTAGAACAACATGTAGTTCTACTGTTAGAGACAGGACTAGGATCACATCTAGAACAACATGTAGTTCTACTGTTAGAAACAGCACTCTGTAGGATCACATCTAGAACAACATGTTACAATTCTACTGTTAGAGACAGGACTAGGATCACATCTAGAACAACATGTAGTTCTACTGTTAGAGACAGGACTAGGATCACATCTAGAACAACATGTAGTTCTACTGTTAGAAACAGCACTCTGTAGGATCACATCTACGTAGAACAACATTAGTTCTATTAGAAACAGGACTCTGTAGGGTCACATCTAGAACAACATGTTATAGTTCTACTATTAGAAACAGCACTCTGTAGGGTCGCATCTAGAACAACATTAGTTCTATTAGAAACAGGTTATAGTATTGTGTATCTACTATTATCTATCTACAGTGACATTCTGTCATATTAATGATACACAGTACAACACAATGACCTCCAGTATGATGTGGAAGGACATTTAAATGTAATCATTATACTGTACGAGAGATATTAATGTTGGACGGACATTTAAATGACTGTACCAGAGATGTTGATGTGGACGGTTGGGCTGTGTTATAATTATATAAACTGTACCAGAGATGTTGATGTGGACGGTTGGGCCGTGTAATAATTATACAAACTGTACCAGAGATG
>NC_139708.1:0-52500 GCF_964188405.1 Protomyctophum parallelum | reverse complement strand
CACTCAATGACGTTCTGCCTTGTCACCTGATTCCACTAACTGATATTCATATCAGGACTATCTCTGCCCCGTGAGATATTTTCTGTATGCAATATTCAGTGACGTCTTGCATTATCTGTCCATTTGTTAACAAATATGTTTTTTAACCTTGTTGTTCAACACATTGTCCGGTGTATTGATTACGGTATGCTATATCAACCATGTTTAATTGAACATGGTCAGAGATCGTTGTGAAACGCTGTCCGGATGACATGTCTTCTTCTCTCCCGAAGCAATGGTGAATATATCTGATCGAACCTCCCTCTAAGTTCTGCTTGTCTGAGTTCTCTTTCTTGTGTCCGTCAATTCATTCTAAGGTATATTGGTTAACTCTGTTATACTCTGACTTTTACTCATCATAGCCTAAATGGTTTTTATATCCATTTCTGTAAAGTTACAAGCCCTCTGCTTCTATTCTGGTAAAGAGTATTTATGGTACTTAGATTACTTTCTAAAGTATAAGTATTTATTCAGTTCCGGTGCTCCGGAGTTCTTTCTCTCTCTAGCTCTCAAGCTATCGATCCTAAGCTATTGTTTAATATTATTAATACAGTCCTATACAGTCCTATACAGTCCTTACATAGTATCATTATTTTAAAGATGGATTCCATTTAAAATTATCCATCATTTGGTCCAATCTTGCCTCCTTTAACGAGTTTTAAGCCTAATTTTTTATTAGCCTGCTCCGAAAAAGTAAACAACCAGTCCTATAAATTCACTTCCTCAAATTCACTTGACACACACAGGGAAGAGATCAGACGAGCAATTTTTTTGAGCATGGAGTTTTCTTTTGATCAGTGTTCGCCATTGTATCGGAATGCATGTTATCAGATTTCGACGGACAAGCGATTTTTTATTTTGGGGTCCGTGAACGGCTCATGGCTCAACTATAGTGAACACTTCATGGACCTCTCCACGGATCTGTGAACGAGCGATCGACGCATGGGGTTTGACAAGCCTGGCTTGTCCAGGGTCGGAACGCTCCTCCACAGAACCAACCCTCCTCCCGGCTGTCTCTCTACTGCTGGCTCCTTCTTCCTCCGGACAGTGTCTGCTTCGGTTACGATACAAGTTAAGTAAATCAAGGCTTGATGTCTTTCTCTGTCTTTCTTTAGCTTAAATAGATTATACTGTCATTATAATTCTTCCCCTGATAAACACCTTGAGCAGCGAGGCATTCATTTTACCTTATCAACTTAAGACAAAGTAGCGGAACTTTTTATCATGTCATAAATTATTTTAGCAGGGTCTGTTTGTGGATCGTAACTACAGTCTAGATATATCTACTTTCCAGCACTCGGTGTAGAACGATCGCTTCATTGTGTGCGGGAAATGTATATATAATATTTATTCTTGCTTTCTCCTCCGAGTCGACACGGAGCGATCAATGCAAGGGTAAATTTTCTACCTTATAACGATCCATAAACAGACTGGTGTTCATTCACGCTTTTCCCAGTACTTAACACTAATTCATTCATTCAATTTTTTTATCATCCCAAAACAATATAAGATTATTGATACCATAATTACATTTTGCCTATTTAATTCCCATTGTTTTTAAATTAATATTCTTTTAATCATCCAATAGTGTTTGTGAAGGCACTCTCTATTTTAGAGTGTGCTCTTGTGTACTATTTTCTTATCTCTGTCAGGGGAGAGCGGAATGTCAACTCTCTCCCTGTCTGTCGGTGTGCGTGTGCGCGTGCCAGGTGTGTGTGTGCATATGCGTGCGTGAATGTGTGTTTCTCCCTACCGTCACAGCGTGGGGGTGTGTGTGAATCCCGTGCCAGGTGTGTGTGTGCGTGTGCGCGTGTCAGTTGTGTGTGTGTGTGTACATGCTATGTGCTGTCTGGCTGTGGGAATGTGTTCGCAAGTGTGTGCCCGTGCGTGTGTGTGTGCGTGCATGTTTCTCCCTCCCAGTCTTAGTGCACGTGTGTGTGTGCTTGTCCGTGTGTGTCAGGGTGGGTTAATAGGAGATATCGCAGATTGCCCTGAACACTTTAACTAAATTATTAGGTGCTAGGAAGGGTCCCAAGTTTGTTTTGTTCAATTTATTTCCTGCTAATTGAATGGTCACAATATCCTATCTTGACCATGACCATTCAACAGTGTAAACTCTTAGTTATTCTCCCTTTTAGAAGGTTTTCCCCTTAAAGGATCATTTCACCATTTTCCAAAGCGAACAGATCACACTGTTCTTTGATATCTCTCTCTCTCTCTCTGTGTTTGCATGTGTGCGTGAGTTCTACATTTAATATTACATTATTAAGAAATAGGATCATGACGACAATTACTGTCAGACTCCGATTCCACCATTTCTCAAGTATAGCCTCCATTCTACCAAAACACAACTAAATAACATTTAATATTTCATTTTTACGTTAGGTAAACTTCCCAGTATTATTAATTAATTTATTTAAATGTATTTATTTTATTTACATTTATTTTTACATTTTTATTTTTTTTATTTTTTATTTTATTTTTATTTTATTTTTATTTTTCATTAAAAAAAAAAAAAAAAAAAAAAAAAAAATCTTTTGAAATATTTTAATTTTGATTTTAATTTTAATTTTGAAATATTTTAATTTTATTTCAATTTCAATTTCAATTTTAGATTTTCGCTTTTGATTTTAAATTGAATTAATTTTTATTTTTTAATTTGAATTCTTTATGTTCAGGTGCTATAGTCTATAGTACTAACACCAACTTAAAAAAAAAAAAAAAAAAAAACAGATGTCACATTTAGTCTTGATTTCTGTGCGCGGCAAGTAGCACAACTAGTTTATCAGTAAATTAGTGTGCCAAGTGGGGTGAATAGATCAGTTTGTCCACACCCATCTTTCAGAATAATCAGTTATCTCTGAAAGCAATACCAGCTAAAGCCGATACAAAACATGTGTATTGATCAGTCAACCACATACTTTTAATCCCCCAGAATAGATCAGTTTGTTCTGGGAGGCATACAGTTTATCAGTAAATTGGTGTGCCAATTTTGGGGTGAATAGATCAGTTTGTTCATCCAGGCCTTCAGAATGATCAGTTATTCCTGAAAGCAATCATAACATGTGAACGATCAGTCGTTTACATACTTTACAAAACATGTGTATTGATCAGTCAACCACATACTTTTAATCCCCCAGAATAGATCAGTTTGTTCTGGGAGGCATACAGTTTATCAGTAAATTGGTGTGCCAATTTTGGGGTGAATAGATCAGTTTGTTCATCCAGGCCTTCAGAATGATCAGTTATTCCTGAAAGCAATCATAACATGTGAACGATCAGTCGTTTACATACTTTACAAAACATGTGTCAGTCAACCACATACTTTTAACTACCCCAGAATAATCAGTTATTTCTGGGAGGTGCATAACATGTGAACGATCAGTCGTTTACATACTTTAACATGTGTCGTTCGGATTCAACGGTCGTCAGACCATAAAAAGTGCATTTTTTCGGAACGCTCAGGAGAAATATAAATATCTATATAAATATTGGTTATTTTGATAAAGACCAGGCCCTCAGGAGAAATATGAATATATATAGATATATTTTTTTTAAGATACCTTTCTCTTTCTGCCTTTCATCTGCCCAGTGCACATGCGCAGGTGTTAGAACCAGTTTGAAGTGTTTGTCAGAATTATTATTTTATTTTATTATTTTATGTTTTATTTTTATTTTTACATTTTTTTCATTTCATTCACCAGTTTGTTCTTTGTTTTATCTGTTTTATCTCCAGATACGGACTTCTGTGCGGGTCGTGTTCAAGGGACAAACCGACGGAATTTCGACTTCCACAAAATACGAGGGAGATTGTTCGGCTGGTCTGACTTCTCTTCATTTGTCTGATTGCTCTGTTGATTGTGGACGTCGACATTCCATCCTTGTACAAGGTTTGACACTTGATCCCGACCCAACTCAGAACCGTCTGAATTCACTATGGTTAGGCCCAACTCCCAGAACAGTCTGCCCTAATCAGTTGCCCATAGATTTCCCATATGGAACAAATTTATTCCACTCACGTTTCACCAGACCTTTTTATTTTTCATTTCACCAGACATTTTTTGTTTTCATGTTGTATGTGGTTTATTAAATGTTTTTCTTTTCTGTTGGCTAATATCTGCTTCCCAAGACATGTTCCCCTAATATTCCCTTCTCCCCACAATTAAATAAATATTAGGTAATTTTGATTTGATTTGATTTAATATTTACTGTTATAACCATTCCATTTCATCATAAGATCTGAGAGTCCATTACATAGATTATTTGAACTGATTTATCCCATCTTTGGACAATCTAAATTTCATTCCATTATGATTCATTATCCCACCTCACCATATTTTGATTATTTTAAATTTCATATTGGATTCATATTTCCCCTAAATTGGAATATCCCCCCTGTAAACAGTTAACTTTATTTTCCCCATAACATAACCTATTATCCCAGAACCACCCCTTTCACCTTAAATTGAGTTTAATATAGGAACCCCTACCTCTCCATTTTATTTTTTTTGGTTTTTATCATCATGAGTTTGATTGGACTAGGCATTAATCTCCCCAGAATCACTTGATTCTATATTTTGACCTTTATATGGTACTAAGGGACTCCCAAAGACATTGTTGCGACCTCGCGCTGGAGCGCATGAATAATATCACCATCGGAATACCCCGTTTCCCCCTCTCCAAGCTCTTGAACCATGTGACGCCATATCAGTATCGCCCACATGGCGGTTTGCAGAGAATGTATCTGTGAACCTGTCATTAGGGGGGGGGGGGAGGGGCGAAGAATCGGAAGAACTAGGGCATGCAGTCCGCTCCGACTAAGAGCTGGTTGACTGTCCAAAAGAACTCTCGCAGATTCAGTTCCGACAAAGAGCTGATGGCGAGCCAGAAGAACTGCTCCAAAAATGAACACTCATGTGGTCAAATGACACATCTCGCCGGCCAGGAGGCTGCAACGGTTTGCTGGGTCGGTTGCCGGCCCCGAAGATATCTTCATCATCATCATCATCATCAAGAGAGAAAAGCCATTCTTTCTCTTTCCCACGAGTACCATCTAAATAAGGATTTTATGCCTAGTAAAGTTGAAATCATTGTGTTTTTCATTTTTCATTGTTCCTGTTGCCATTCTGTTCCTGTTTAATTCATTGTTAAAGTAAAGTTTCCCCTGAGGATTTGATATTGTCAAAGGTCACATGACCATTCGCCCACAAAATGCGATGGAGTTGATAGATATATTTGGTCTAGTTTGTGGGTGAATGGCCTTTTGACCTTTTAATCTAATTGCCCTGTGACTGACATTTGATGTCCAGCTGTCCCACTGACTTTAAAATAGTATGGTTCTGAGTCTCGATAGTAATACTTTTCCCTAGCCAGCGTTGGTAGATAAGAATTGTTTTGTTTTCGTTGGCCAAAACACCCAGCCTCTGTGTTTTTGCCCTTGAAAGTTAGTATTCGCTCTAACAGACTGGTAAACTGCACTCAATGACGTTCTGCCTTGTCACCTGATTCCACTAACTGATATTCATATCAGGACTATCTCTGCCCCGTGAGATATTTTCTGTATGCAATATTCAGTGACGTCTTGCATTATCTGTCCATTTGTTAACAAATATGTTTTTTAACCTTGTTGTTCAACACATTGTCCGGTGTATTGATTACGGTATGCTATATCAACCATGTTTAATTGAACATGGTCAGAGATCGTTGTGAAACGCTGTCCGGATGACATGTCTTCTTCTCTCCCGAAGCAATGGTGAATATATCTGATCGAACCTCCCTCTAAGTTCTGCTTGTCTGAGTTCTCTTTCTTGTGTCCGTCAATTCATTCTAAGGTATATTGGTTAACTCTGTTATACTCTGACTTTTACTCATCATAGCCTAAATGGTTTTTATATCCATTTCTGTAAAGTTACAAGCCCTCTGCTTCTATTCTGGTAAAGAGTATTTATGGTACTTAGATTACTTTCTAAAGTATAAGTATTTATTCAGTTCCGGTGCTCCGGAGTTCTTTCTCTCTCTAGCTCTCAAGCTATCGATCCTAAGCTATTGTTTAATATTATTAATACAGTCCTATACAGTCCTATACAGTCCTTACATAGTATCATTATTTTAAAGATGGATTCCATTTAAAATTATCCATCAATACCTACATACATTTTCAGAAGTTTTAGCAGTTTTTAAGGACCCACTTTTAGGCCAGTGCACCAGAGCAAGCTCTTGCCTTTTCTTAAACCCTACCCATTTTAACCAAATACATACATACATACACACTCACACACACACACACACACACACACACACACACACACACACACACACACACACACACACACACACACACACACACACACACACACACACACACACACACACACACACATATATATTTATCCCTCATTTCCCTCTATCAGACACCATGTTATTGTGCTGGGGTGTTCATTTCCTCTCAGAAAGACAGACCAGGTATAACAGGTTATGTAGGGCTGGTTTAGTTTGAGACTGGCTCATATTACATCACAATGGTACATGTATAGACAAGGAGAGTTCCGTTTACGCCTTTCATTGTCCTTTGCACAGACACACATTTCAGTTGAGCAAGGAGGTGGAGGCTTGTCGGTTATGGTTTTGACTAAAAAGACAAGAGAAATATAATTATCATACAATTCAGTAGTACATATAACAATAGACAGACAATTAGGTACCCAAGACAATACTTACTCAAAGGGGGGGGGGGGGGGGGGGGGTAGGCCTACCACTACATATTGGGAGTAGGCTACACAAACATGGGAAATACAAACGTTCAATATTATCTAATATAATTATGTTATGCATTATACTGCATTTCAAGGGATACTAAAGTGACTGTGCTGCGCATTACACACACTCTCTACAGTTTCTCGGAAAACAGATTAGGATTACATTTAACACAAATAACCAATAACATGCAATATACAAAACATCATGAACAAACTGAACTCGCTTCAGTGACGCATAACCAAGGCCCGAGGCTCCAGGACAGAGCTGGGCTCTCAGGTAGAGTTGTTGCTGCTGACAAACAATGGCTGCATGGAAAGGCACTCAGGCAGTATAGCTGGTGATAGAGCAGTTGTGATTACTGATTGAGAGGGAGTGACAGCACGTGAGGTTTGATTGGTGGTGGGTGGGGGAGGGTTGTTGTTGCTCACTAGGATGCCTCTTTTCTACAGGCTACATGTATATCATATATTTGTCCGTCTTTAAATGCTCTGATGAATTGAAAATGGAGGACCATGGTCATGGTGTAGCAGTTTTTGTATTTGACCTGTTGCGTTGCTAGCAGAGCAACAGCGACCTCTACTGAACCACTTGCCACGGTTCACATGAGGGGGACCAGAGGGACCGTCATGGATGAAGCTCAGCCTGCTGTGTGTCTTCCTCCATTATAAGTATAACCTTTATTTAAAGCTTTATAAATGTTATCTAAAGCTCTCTGCTCAGAGCCACGGATGGTAGGATCGTCCTCGAGTTGGTAGAAGAACCGAATCTTCACTGTCGTTACAGAAAAACACTTTTTAAATCACATCCCTGGACCTTTTCACTGCTTGTATCGCCATGCCTTCAACTAGGCGCCCCTATCGGCCGACAGGTGTACTGCAGTCTGATTACATTATAACTATGAGTGGAAACGTCCAGGGAAGAGATTAAAAAGTGTTTTTCTGTAACAACAGTAAAGATTCGGTTCTTCTACCGACCCGAGGAGGATCCTACCATCCGTGACTCTGAGCAGAGAGCTTTAGATGACATTTATAAAGGTTTATGAAGGTTATAAACGGAGGAAGACATACATCAGGCCGAGGTTCTGTCATCATGACTCGGCTCAGAGCTGCTGTAACGCAAACAAACTCAAGAGATGAAAACGAAAGCAAAAGGAACCAGGTAGTGTCTGAGGATCACTTTGTGTTTGTGGAGGAGCAGGCAAACATGGCGCTTCATCAGTCCGTCTCTTTCCAACTCGGTGTTTTCAGTGTAAAACCATGGAGTAACGTCTTCATGTTTCTGGCGTGGAGCATCTGTTGCAGCAACGCAGCGGTCACAGGTACAGTTAACCCTTAATTTACTTTACAGTGGCGTTGAGGACAGCATGGGTTAATTCAGCTCCGTTTGTAACGCTTTTATTTAGCTCCGAGATGAGGTTCCGTGTCAGGATAGTCGAGTCGTCCACAAACAGTGGATTAAACCCTTTTCACAGTATCGTTTCCCTAAAGTAATAAAGGTATCAGAACCAATTACAGTTGATAAACACAACGTAACATTAAGACTGGGGTGAAACAACCACGTACAATACATTTATTTATTTTATGTTCTTATATTCAATTTTGTTCTTTGCCATTGTTCTATCATTTTAACTACTTGTGTTTTATTGTATTATATTTTTGTGTCCTGCCATGTGAAGCCCTTTGAGCTGCATTTATGTATGAAAGGTGCTATACAAATAAAGTTTATTATTATTATTATTATTATTATTATTATTATTATTATTATTATTATTATTATTATTATTATTATTATTATTACAAAGCAGTCAGAGACTCAGAGTAGACAGTACCATGTTTTCACAATGCATTTTACGGAAGCAGAACTGCGCTTGCGGACGGAGGGAGGGCAGAATCCATTTCTTGCGACCGACGGCCGTCGCGACGGACCTGTCCGTCGGGGGGTCCGCCGGTCCGTCGGGGGGTCCGCCGGTCCGTCGGGGGGTCCGTCGGTCCGTCGGGGGGTCCGTCGGTCCGTCGGGGGGTCCGTTGGTCCGTCGGGGGGTCCGTCGGTCGGTCGGTCCGTTTTTGCGTCGCGACGGACCGTCGGTCGCAGGGTTAGGGTGGATGGATTCTGCCCTTGCTGCCCAAATGGTAACTCTGTCATTTCTCTACCGTTTTGGACGGGGGTGGTCTCTTTGGAATCGTGTGGCCCCCCTGGAGGTTTCTATGGGGGTCTCGAGGTTCGGGGACCCCTGGGGACCCCCACGGACCCCCAAATGGTAACTCTGTCATTTCTCTACCGTTTTGGAGGGGGTGGGCTCATTTGAATCGTGTCGCCCCCCTGGAGGTTTCTATGGGGGTCTCGAGGTTCGGGGACCCCTGGGGACCCCCAGGGACCCCCAAATGGTAATGTCACCTGTGGACACTAACTGTAATTGTCTCGCTGTCTCGCTGCTGCGCTGCGCCGCACAGACAGCAGCTTGTGTCAGTTGTGTGTAACATGTGCGTTCGTGCCGTGTTGCTGGTATATTATTATTATTATATTTTTTGCGCCGCCGCGTTGTCTCGCTGCTGCGCTGCACAGACAGCAGCTTGTGTGTAACATGTGCGTTCGTGTTGCTGGTATAGATATTATTATTATTATTATTATATATCATATCCTCCTTCCCAGCCTCCCCGTCCTGGACGGCGCAGAACAGCGTTGGATCGCCGGCCGCCTATCGTTGATCGCCCGCCGTCTCCTCGAGGACCGCCGACGCAGATGGTTTACTGCTATATGCCATAGTGTTTATTATAGCTACTATTATTATTGGGCATTTGCTAACTTAACGGTGTGGCACGTATTATTGTAGTGTACAGTACATTGGGTACAGCGGTCATTCAGGCTTCAGAGGGCTGCTTACAGGGGTGGAATATTCTCAGGGTTGGCTTCACCTGTCTCTTAGCGCCCCTATATTGGTGAACACGCATGTTTGTATTTTACTGCTGTGATTTTCGATAGAAGTGTTATCCTATTTTGATATAGGCTTATTGCAGTGATCGTTGGTGTGCACTTGATTTGCCGTGGCATCTTTTGTGGTCGTGTGTACTAATGTGTATACGATAATCGATAATATATGTGCACTAATCAATCTTTGGGCTGCTTAGGAGATTGGGTGGGAACAAACACTGTGCTATTATCCAGATTCCTGAGGTGGACATTTCAAGAGGAGCTTGTGATTATTGCTTGCCTAGGAATAGGATACAGTGTGTTAAGTTATGAGAAGTTCTGCAGCTTACACGTTGCATTCGGAGAAAAGATTAGATCCATTTAGCCAAGCATGGCATATTTATTATTATATTAAGGGCTCCCTGTCACGCATCATTCTCACGGTGACAGACCCAATACAATACAATCACTGAATGAAAAAACACCGGTCCGCTCCACACACAGGCAGTGGTCATGTGACCCGAGTTACCTGATCACGCCATAGGAGACAAACATGCATCCCATACCTTGCGCCTTGGCGCCTCACAGTGGCACAAGCACAACACTGCATATCACACAGAACAGCAGTACAGAATTACACACAATACACAAGTGAGGACATACATCCCGTCAAATCTCAACACAGTGCCTATTTATATTGCTATTTGCTACGTTTTAATAATTGCCAGTCATACAGTATAAATTGCCACATTGTTATACCTATACATTTACGTATTTTACTTGTATAGTGTTATATTTGATATCCTGCTACATGATTTTATACTTACCTGTTTTATCTCCGAGCTTATAATAAACTTTGTTACTTTTCTATACGACCTGCCTGCTGCTGAATATATTCAGAGTATACTCTTCATTAGCAAACTGTAAATAAAGTACTAAACGAAGGAAAAACCCCCGCGGGGATAACTGACGTTATAAGAAGATAACGCCCCTGCATGACACCTCCCTGGCCACCGTATAGCGCATTGACAGGTCTGTCTGTCTGTCTGTCGTAGCATGCAGATAGACAGATGGGGGGGGGGGGGCAGTTTGACAACAGCGGCTGACACATGTTCATTGATGATGATTAATAGGCCTACTGTATATGCTACTGTGCTGCTGGATCGTCGATAAATGGACTATAGGCCTACTGGACTTTGATGTTATACTGCACGGATATAAGCGAACCAGTTTATCAATGTTGGATAGTTGGATACCTGCATGCGCTCTTTGCATGTGCACGGCAGATGGAGAGAGAGAGAGAGAGAAAGAGAGAGAGAGAGAGAGAGAGAGAGAGAAATGAGCTCCGTTCATTGGCTTTATAGGCAAGTGCAGAAGGTTTATAACGACAGGTGCCCACCTTAGAGTAGCCTATATATATTAACTTATTATTATTTTGCCAGCGGGTGCTTTGGCTCTTGCGCGGAGTTGACGCCGTTGTCTATAGGCCTACGTGCCAGGATGATTTTAAATAAATATGTCTCTGCGTCTCTAGAGCTATAAAATATATAGCACACATCATGTGTGACACATGTGTGCACATACACACACACACACACACACACACACACACACACACACACACACACACACACACACACACACACACACACACGCACACGCACACGCACACGCACACACACACACACACACACACGAGATTCTGACAGAATGCAGCGGCGCATTCTTAAAATAAACAGATATACAAGCTTATAGTGTACCATAGCGTACATACCAGCATACTTACCGTTCAATAATAATTAGCATGTATTATTATTAACGAAAAACAAACAGTTTTTTCAAACAGTTGTTTGAAACAACTTCTGATTAGTTACTAACTTTACTAGACCAATTTAAAATAGTATTAGATGTTTTTCGTTAATAATAACTTATGCTAATTATTACTGAACCATTTTAGATGTTTATATTTCACCAACAGGCATGATATGAATTTATAGGAATAATAGGCCATCAGTGGCCACCGGTCGACTCCATTTTGCGCATTACGGCGCCTAGATTGAAATGACCACATTAATCAACAATAGACCATACTGTTCATTGAAAATAGCTGCAAAATCACTATAGTTGTGATGGGATAAAGTAGACCTTTTAAGTATAGTTACCAAGTAGGCCTACCATTAACCCCGCGATGCTGAGCGTGTGTTCCAGCTAAAACTAAGGGTAGGTCTATAGATTTTTAGGGTTAATTATTAGGACCCGATTTTTAATTTCATTCAGAGGGAGAGTCAAGGTATATATTTTATATATAGTGAAACATACATTTCATCGATATCCTTCATCGTCTTCATTTCTTTCATAGTTAAAGCAATTGCTAAGTGGTCTATTGTCTAAAAAAAACACACACAAGCATGAACAGTAGACATCTATTCATCATTATTTATTTCAAATCAAAATACAAACCACTGTCACCAACTCGTCTCGAAGTTCGCGCACACACACACACACACACACACACACACACACACACACACACACACACACACACACACACACACACACACACACACACACACACAACGAACGGTGTGGTCACGGTACCGCTGGCTGGCCTCTGTTTTAACGTTAACGTCAAAGTCCAGTAGGCCTATAGTCCATTTATCGACGATCCAGCAGCACAGTAGCTGTATACAGTAGGCCTATTAATCATAATCAATGAACATGTGTCAGCCGCTGTTGTCAAACTGCCCCCCCCCCCCCCCCCTATCTGTCTATCTGCATGCTACGACAGACAGACAGACAGACCTGTCAATGCGCTATACGGTGGCCAGAGAGGTGTCATGCAGGGGCGTTATCTTCTTATAACGTCAGTTATCCCCGCGGGGGTTTTTCCTTCGTTTGGTACAGTTTGCTAATGAAGAGTATACTCTGAATATATTCTTTCAAATGAGGTTTGGCCTTATATCAAACATACATGCTCAGTATTTTTATTAATACATTTGCAACTATTTGAATAAAGGTTGTATATCAGTGAAGCCACCACAGCTCATGAAACATAATAGGCTGCATGGCTAACAGGGCTTAGTGCTTCCCTATACCATATCTCTCCTTTCTCTGGCTCTATGACTTATACGCCCATGAAAAATGGAAAATATAAATTTCATTGAGTGTATACCATTTGGAATTATACCAATCGGTTGAGATTTGGCAGATTATAGCCAATGTTAAATATCAACTTTTTGCGCACGGGCCATTGGGACTGTGGCGGCGGTGTTTTACCTATAGGACCTCTGCTTGGATTCATGGTGAGTGCGCACCGAAAAGTAATTGGAATATATTTTTCTTGCCACATTATAAACAAGTTTACTTTACCTCCTCACTGTCCTCAGGTATATAGAAAAGTAACAAAGTTTATTATAAGCTCGGAGATAAAACAGGTAAGTATAAAATCATGTAGCAGGATATCAAATATAACACTATACAAGTAAAATACGTAAATGTATAGGTATAACAATGTGGCAATTTATACTGTATGACTGGCAATTATTAAAACGTAGCAAATAGCAATATAAATAGGCACTGTATCTATAGGCAAGCAATAATCACAAGCTCCTCTTGAAATGTCCACCTCAGGAATCTGGATAATAGCACAGTGTGTAATAATAGTAGCTATAATAAACACTATGGCATATAGCAGTAAACCATCTGCGTCGGCGGTCCTCGAGGAGACGGCGGGCGATCAACGATAGGCGGCCGGCGATCCAACGCTGTTCTGCGCCGTCCAGGACGGGGAGGCTGGGAAGGACAAGCTGCTGTCTGTGCAGCGCAGCAGCGAGACAACGCGGCGGCGCAAAAAATATAATAATAATAATATACCAGCAACACGGCACGAACGCACATGTTACACACAACTGACACAAGCTGCTGTCTGTGCGGCGCAGCGCAGCAGCGAGACAGCGAGACAATTACAGTTAGTGTCCACAGGTGACATTACCATTTGGGGGTCCCTGGGGGTCCCCAGGGGTCCCCGAACCTCGAGACCCCCATAGAAACCTCCAGGGGGGCGACACGATTCAAATGAGACCACCCCCGTCCAAAACGGTAGAGAAATGACAGAGTTACCATTTGGGCAGCAAGGGCAGAATCCATCCACCCTAACCCTGCGACCGACTGTCCGTCGCGACGCAAAAACGGACCGACCGACCGACGGACCCCCCGACGGACCAACGGACCCCCCGACGGACCGACGGACCCCCCGACGGACCGACGGACCCCCCGACGGACCGACGGACCCCCCGACGGACCGACGGACCCCCCGACGGACCGGCGGACCCCCCGACGGACCGGCGGACCCCCCGACGGACAGGTCCGTCGCGACGGCCGTCGGTCGCAAGAAAATGGATTCTGCCCTTGCTGTGCGGACGAGGGTTGACTGGACTGCATTTAGAAACGTTTAGCTGTCAGATTTATTATTACACACTGGCGAATTAGCGACGCGATGTGAATAAGCGATCCTAAAAATGCGAAATATTTGCCCGGCGAATTTAGTCGCGTCTGTACACATATAAATGCGACGCGTATTGTGCGATTATATTCGCCACCCCTGCACTCTAGCCCAAACATTTAGATTCTCGTAGAGGTTTTTTTTTCGATTCTGGCGAATCTCTCTAATCACTCTTACCTTGTACAAATCACTCTTACCTTGTACAAATGCAAAATCTACGCTGCTTTAAATGTTGCCCCACTTGTTTGTGAGGTGTTCGCAATCAGATTAAACACCGCACATGCTTATCTTTCAATAAAAAAGGTATTTTAATCAACTCTGTCTCGGAATCTGGCGGCCATCTTGCTTTTCTCTCCATTGTAAATGCGCAAGAGAACCCTGGCCGCTAGGGGCGCGGGCAATATTCTGTTGCGCCGTTTACCGCATTTACAATGGAGGATTCAGAAACAGAGTGGATTAAAATACATTTTCTATTGAAAAATAAGCATGTGCGGTGTTTAATCTGATTGCGAACACCTCACAAACAAGTGGGGCAACATTTAAAGCAGCTAAGATTTTGCATTTGTACAAGGTAAGAGTGATTTTGAGGCACAAACGTTCCTTTTCGACGTTAGGGGCGGGGTTATCTTTTAGACTCTCGTAGAGAGATTCGTCAGAATCGAAAAAAACCCCTCTACGAGAATCTAAATGTTTGGGCTACCTCCACTCCAGTCTCTTCTCCTCTCCTCCTCCTCTCCTCTCCTCCTCCACACTACTCCTCTTCTCCTGCGTTATGTCATTATATTGGTATCCTTTCTTTCATACCCTGAAGAGAAGGCACTCAGGTGCCGAAACGTTGGTCTTTAATAGAAGTGTTTTGTATCGTGATTCGTGACTACGAGCTGTGCAACCGATCCTTCCTTTACAAGTTTGTCTCCCGTCCCGTGTTCAGCACCTCCTCACTATCTGTGTGCAGCGTGCGCTAATACCCCTTTTGTTTGTATTGGTATATCCTACTATGTACTATCCTTTATAGTACTTATTCCTTTCCACCACTTCTTGTCTTCTTCACTGTGTGTCCAGAGTCATTTGGGATCGACGGCCGGTCGGCTGCTCACCCGTGCCGTCGATAAAATAAAATTATAAATAGGTGGATGTCAGCTAATTTGGGCCACTTTTTGGTAATTTGGTAATTAAACTGAGAAAAAGCAATGCACGACACTAAATTGGGTTTATATGATTATTATTGACTGTTTAATATGTTTAAGTTAAATGTATTAAATAACAAATAATAGTTTAGTCCCAACAGCTTCTGAAACAAGCTCACATATTTTAAAGATGTCGCCATCTGATCAGCTTGATCAGCTAAGATGGGCCACTCAAGCTGCAAAGAAAAACAGTCATTTCTGATTTAAAATAAATCACACCCGTGTGAAGTGGTACTTGCTTCAGGGGCTTCATTGTGAATGGCATTTAATGGCATTTAATGTTTGTTAGGACAAAAATCGACACTATAGCTGAATATAGGAGGGGCTACCCTCAATAATGTCAGTAGCCCAACATTGTATTAATAGAACCAGTAAGACGCCCTGAGCGTGCATGCATCCGCCTGGGTGACAGCAGACTGCTGGGTGAGCGCTGGCGCTTTGGCATGGGGGGGGGGGATCAGATCAACATATGGAATTAATTCTGTATACTGGCCATAAATGGAGCGTGTCTTTCTTGAGTGTACAGATGAGGTCAGATCAACATATGGAATGTCAGAACAGGTCAGCTCCATATATGGAGATCTACGGGTGGCAGCGGGGGCAGTGTCTTGAGTGTACAGGGTGTGATGAGGGCCCATTTTTGGGCCCAATGAGGACTCTAGTTTTTGCTGGCTGCCGGGTGTGGCTGCACTAATAACTTACCCAGGGGGCAAAGGGGGTTGACCTGCATTTTTTCATAACATACAAAGTTGTCCACCAGAAATAATATCTATGACCCAGTAGGGTCACAACCTACTGTATATGGACAACCTGGTCAATTGTTTGGCGAAAGTCCAATATGGCTGCCTCAATATTAGCCCCTATTAGTTCTAATGGGGGGTAATCTGGTAAGGACAGAAAACGTTTTGTCATGAAATGGAATGGAATGTGTTTGTTTGTGATGCTGAAAAGCAAACAAAGTGATTGAAGTATTTATTATTAACAGTTTGCAGAATGGCTACATTTCACATCAAAGTACAACTCAATACAGAGACATGTTACTGTGGACGACACACTGATAAAGCATTACACTGGTTTACAACAGGGTCCACCATGTTCAATTCATCACAACTCAATACAGAGACATGTTACTGTGGACGACACACTGATAAAGCATTATACTGGTTTACAACAGGGTCCACCATGTTCAATTCATCACAACTCAATACAGAGACATGTTACTGCAGGACGACACACTGATAAAGCATTACACTGGTTTACAACAGGGTCCACCATGTTCAATTCATCACAACTCAATACAGAGACATGTTACTGTGGACGACACACTGATAAAGCATTACACTGGTTTACAACAGGGTCCACCATGTTCAATTCATCACAACTCAATACAGAGACATGTTACTGCAGGACGACACACTGATAAAGCATTACACTGGTTTACAACAGGGTCCACCATGTTCAATTCATCACAACTCAATACAGAGACATGTTACTGTGGACGACACACTGATAAAGCATTATACTGGTTTACAACAGGGTCCACCATGTTCAATTCATCACAACATTTGGAGACGTACAATATACATTTCTATATATAAAAAAACAGGAAATCATGTAAGGACGTAAAAAGGGAAAGGAAACATACATTAAGGGGGAAAAGGGGTGGGGGGGGGGATTCAGATTTTACGGGGGCCTGGCCTTCCCTCCCAGTGAAGGAGTTTATAACCCTTCCCTCCCAGTGAAGGAGTTTATAACCCTCCAGTGTGGACAGTGTGCGTCATGAACTAACTGTTTCCTGTTGTCTTCAGGACAGCACCAGCTGAACTAACTCCATGTTTCATCTGCTTTGTCTTCAGGACAGCACCAGGTGGTCGGGTCTTCTCAGGACATCCTGGTCAAAGTGGGGGCTGAGGTGGTCCTTCCATGTCACGTTGAGCCACCAGTCAACATGCGCCAGAAGACAGTGGAGTGGTCCAGACCTGACCTGAGGCCATATCTCATTCGCCTCCTCCAGGATGGACATTTCCCACTTCACCAAAACCTGAACCCGTTGTACAAAGACAGGACATTACTGTTCCCTGAACAGTTTCAATTTGGTAACATGTCTCTGAAACTGTCCGCGGTGAGGCTGTCCGACCAGGGGACCTACAGCTGTTCTGCTCCACACCTGTCCAAGAGCACTTTGATCAAGGTCCTTGTCGGTACGTTGTGTTGTCCTGCACATGGATTTGTAAATAGCAAGGAAGCAAAGGAAGAGAAAAGTATATTTTATTAAACTATTTAAGACTTCTCCAAATCAAGTCCTGACGTGGCTCTGTGTCTGGCAGAGCCTTTAACGTTGTTATGATAGAAGTTTTACACACAAGCTCATTATAGGAGAAGAACACCAGGTTGTGCAGTAGTTCTCAGAGGAATGTAAGGACAGATCCCAGATAAGACCAAGAGGTACCCTAAGGTCAGGCCATCTTTACTCTATGGTATTCAGAGTAGTAGAGCTGTTATTGTTGGCATGAAACATCATCACACTATTTAGTAAATTAACGGTAGGCCTATGTATCATTTATGTTTTGTTGAGGGAGTGAGAGAGTGTTGGGGAGGTTAGCTTATCTTATGACAAACATCTATTTGGTCGCCATACACATTACAGACCTGACTACAGATTCCTCGGCGTAACACATATTGTCGGCATTGTAGATGGATGGATGGATGGATTGATGGATCATGATGTTTATATTCATGTTTTCTCAGGGTCAGTGTCTCATTGTAGATGGATGGATGGATGGATTGATAGATCATGATGTTTATATTCATGGTTTCTCAGGGTCAGTGTCTCATTGTAGATGGATGGATTGATGGATTGATAGATCATGATGTTTATATTCATGGTTTCTCAGGGTCAGTGTCTCATTGTAGATGGATGGATTGATGGATCATGATGTTTATATTCATGGTTTCTCAGGGTCAGTGTCTCATTGTAGATGGATGGATGGATGGATTGATAGATCATGATGTTTATATTCATGGTTTCTCAGGGTCAGTGTCTCATTGTAGATGGATGGATGGATGGATTGATGGATCATGATGTTTATATTCATGGTTTCTCAGGGTCAGTGTCTCATTGTAGATGGATGGATGGATGGATTGATAGATCATGATGTTTATATTCATGGTTTCTCAGGGTCAGTGTCTCATTGTAGATGGATGGATGGATGGATTGATGGATCATGATGTTTATATTCATGGTTTCTCAGGGTCAGTGTCTCATTGTAGATGGATGGATGGATGGATTGATGGATCATGATGTTTATATTCATGGTTTCTCAGGGTCGGTGTCTCAACCCAAGATCTCCTCAAATGGACCAAAGGACGGTGGCGTGTCGTTGACGTGTGATTCTGGCTGCTGGTTTCCACAACCTGAGGTGTCTTGGCTGGACGGAGATGGAACCGTCCTCTCTGCTGGACCCTCAGGGCTGGACGGAGATGGGAACAACATCACAGTGACACACAGAACGTCTCCACACTGCTATGAAGTCCAGAGCAACTGGACGGTGACCCGAGCAACCAACCTGACCTGTAGAGTTCACCTGGAACACATCAACCACACCGCTGACGCACAGCGTGTCATCTCAGGTAACCAATCAGATTCACTGCTGAGGCACAACACAACTTCTGTCTACATAACAGGATATCTACATTTCATTTAATAATGACTTCTGTCTACATAACAGGGTATCTACGTTTCATTTAATAATGACTTCTGTCTACATAACAGGATATCTACATTTCATTTAATAATGACTTCTGTCTACATAACAGGATATCTACATTTCATTTAATAATGACTTCTGTCTACATAACAGGATATCTACATTTCATTTAATAATGACTTCTGTCTACATAACAGGATATCTACATTTCATTTAATAATGACTTCTGTCTACATAACAGGATATCTACATTTCATTTAATAATGACTTCTGTCTACATAACAGGATATCTACATTTCTTTTCGGTGTAACTGTATTCACTGTAACATTCTATAAGTTCTTCAGTCAGTTCTTTATTATTGTGTGTTTCAGAGAGTGACATGCCCTCAGAGGGAGGATCATCTAGAGTGTTTGCAGGGATGGTTTTACTGATCATCTTAGTGGCAGCAGCAGCAGCCGCACTGGGGCGTTTGTTATACTATAGGAGGAGCATACTGAATCGTGAGTCTTGATTGAACTGATTTTTAAATCTGTCTACACTTGATCATCCATCCATATGTATCTATAAATACATGTCAAAGACTGCCACTATATTGATTATATTGATCAAATGTAGCAAATGTATATATAAGAGTTTATTCATGTATTATAATAATATTCATTCTCCCCTGTAGGTCAGAAACCGATTGATGAAGAAGGTAAGATGAACTGAGTTCCACCGTTTTACTATTAGTTAAATAAAATAAAGTATCAATAATGATTCATTATTTATTTACTTACTTACTTAATTATAAACGTAATACTGTATTCATCAAGTGGCAACCAATGGCAGAGAGGAGGCTCTGTCAACAGAGTGCAGAATGCAGATCAACTCATGATTTTACTCTAATGTGTTTCAGAGAGGATTCCACTGAATCCAGCAGACCAGCCTATGACGTATTCAGGTAGGTCCTCTGTTTCATTGTTACTGTATTCTGTCAGAGGACATCATGTGAGCTAGGCAAGGTAAAAGCAGCGTGTAAGCAGCGGCAGTTTCAAACTGCGCTGGAGTTTAATGGCGGCAGTCAAAGAGTTAATGCAACCAAGCTAAAATCATTCTAGGTTCATATGAATGCAAATCAACCAAAAGTAATCGGAAAGATAATTTCTATGTTTAGTATCGAACAGATATAAACGGCAAATGGACAAATCACCTGCTTGTCAGAGATTGCCACCGCTGCCCACATCAGATATGGATTCTACACATGTTATACCTAACCATAAAACTATATCGATATTACACACCATTCTTGGACAAGCATTTAACATAGAGATGTCTCTATACTGTATCGGTGTCGGGAACTTATTTGTCATATCGGTATTGGTGAATATGTCAGTCTAACCAGCGATCCAACACAGTTAGGGACATCCCTAATTTAAAGAGTTACATTTGTGTGGCGTTCAGTCACTTCAGTGGCCATCATGGATTATGAAAATTGCACGAAATGGCAACTTTGGGCAATCATGCCAACATTTCTTCTAGGACGCCATATGAATACAAATCAATCAAACTATACACGTCATCTGTTGCTGAACATGATAACAACCTGATATTAACACCCTTCAAATGATAAATGAATACGTGTTTTTTTATTGTCCCGAAGGATATTCGTCTTCACAGTCTTCACATCAAAAACAACACGTAGCACATATCACCAAGACAATACAAAAACATACATTTCGGATGTCTTCATTGGTGTCTGTCTTTCTTTCTTTCTTTCTTTCTTTCTTTCTTTCTTTCTTTCTTTCTTTCTTTCTTTCTTTCTTTCATCAGATGTCATAACAAATGATGAAGAACTTCGTATTGTGCTGGTGGGGAAGACTGGAGCTGGAAAGAGTGCAACAGGAAACACCATCCTGGGTCTTGAAGCATTTAAATCCGAGTTTGCATTTGATTCTGTGACTGAGACTTGTAGTAAGGCCAGTGGTGTAGTGGCTGGTAGAAAGGTTTCTGTTATCGACACTCCAGGCTTTTTTGACACTCAGTTCAGTAACACTGAAAACATGAAAGAGGTCACAAAGTGTATTTCGTCTGCTGCTCCTGGCCCGCACGTGTTCCTAGCTGTGCTCAGACTGGGGAGGTACACACCTGAGGAAGAGAATGTTGTGAAAAAGATTCAGCAAGCTTTTGGAAGAAGTTCAGACAAATACACCATGATTCTCTTCACTCATGGTGACCAGATTAAACGTCCATTTGAAGAACTTGTGAATGCCTCTCCAAAAATACAAGAATTAATCCGCAAATATAATGGTCATTATCATGTCTTTACGAACGAAACTAAGGATTCCTCTCAGGTCACTGAGCTGCTGAAGAAAATCAACGAGATGGTGGAGGAGAACGGTGGAAGCCACTACACCAACCAGATGTTCCAAGAAGAAATCAGGAGACAAGGTGAGAGAAACATCATTCCTCATGGCAGGAGATGTCGTTGGGAGAGTACCTCACCTGGTGGGACGATTATGAGAGAACGGGCCCCTGGGCACAGTGGGAGGAGGATTATGAGAGAACGGGCCCCTGGGCACAGTGGGAGGAGGATTATGAGAGAACGGGCCCCTGGGCACAGTGGGAGGAGGATTATGAGAGAACGGGCCCCTGGGCACAGTGGGAGGAGGATTATGAGAGAACGGGCCCCTGGGCACAGTGGGAGGAGGATTATGAGAGAACGGGCCCCTGGGCACAGTGGGAGGAGGATTATGAGAGAACGGGCCCCTGGGCACAGTGGGAGGAGGATTATGAGAGAACGGGCCCCTGGGCACAGTGGGAGGAGGATTATGAGAGAACGGGCCCCTGGGCACAGTGGGAGGAGGATTATGAGAGAACGGGCCCCTGGGCACAGTGGGAGGAGGATTATGAGAGAACGGGCCCCTGGGCACAGTGGGAGGAGGATTATGAGAGAACGGGCCCCTGGGCACAGTGGGAGGAGGATTATGAGAGAACGGGCCCCTGGGCACAGTGGGAGGAGGATTATGAGAGAACGGGCCCCTGGGCACAGTGGGAGGAGGATTATGAGAGAACGGGCCCCTGGGCACAGTGGGAGGAGGATTATGAGAGAACGGGCCCCTGGGCACAGTGGGAGGAGGATTATGAGAGAACGGGCCCCTGGGCACAGTGGGAGGAGGATTATGAGAGAACGGGCCCCTGGGCACAGTGGGAGGAGGATTATGAGAGAACGGGCCCCTGGGCACAGTGGGAGGAGGATTATGAGAGAACGGGCCCCTGGGCACAGTGGGAGGAGGATTATGAGAGAACGGGCCCCTGGGCACAGTGGGAGGAGGATTATGAGAGAACGGGCCCCTGGGCACAGTGGGAGGAGGATTATGAGAGAACGGGCCCCTGGGCACAGTGGGAGGAGGATTATGAGAGAACGGGCCCCTGGGCACAGTGGGAGGAGGATTATGAGAGAACGGGCCCCTGGGCACAGTGGGAGGAGGATTATGAGAGAACGGGCCCCTGGGCACAGTGGGAGGAGGATTATGAGAGAACGGGCCCCTGGGCACAGTGGGAGGAGGGTTATGAGAGAACGGGCCCCTGGGCACAGTGGGAAGAGGGTTATGAGAGAACGGGCCCCTGGGCACAGTGGGAAGAGGATTATGAGAGAACGGGCCCCTGGGCACAGTGGGAAGAGGATTATGAGAGAACGGGCCCCTGGGCACAGTGGGAAGAGGATTATGAGAGAACGGGCCCCTGGGCACAGTGGGAGGAGGATTAGAGAGAACGGGCCCCTGGGCACAGTGGGAGGAGGATTATGAGAGAACGGGCCCCTGGGCACAGTGGGAGGAGGATTATGAGAGAACGGGCCCCTGGGCACAGTGGGAGGAGGATTATGAGAGAACGGGCCCCTGGGCACAGTGGGAGGAGGATTATGAGAGAACGGGCCCCTGGGCACAGTGGGAGGAGGATTATGAGAGAACGGGCCCCTGGGCACAGTGGGAGGAGGATTATGAGAGAACGGGCCCCTGGGCACAGTGGGAAGAGGATTATGAGAGAACGGGCCCCTGGGCACAGTGGGAGGAGGATTATGAGAGAACGGGCCCCTGGGCACAGTGGGAGGAGGGTTATGAGAGAACGGGCCCCTGGGCACAGTGGGAGGAGGATTATGAGAGAACGGGCCCCTGGGCACAGTGGGAGGAGGGTTATGAGAGAACGGGCCCCTGGGCACAGTGGGAGGAGGATTATGAGAGAACGGGCCCCTGGGCACAGTGGGAGGAGGATTATGAGAGAACGGGCCCCTGGGCACAGTGGGAGGAGGATTATGAGAGAACGGGCCCCTGGGCACAGTGGGAGGAGGATTATGAGAGAACGGGCCCCTGGGCACAGTGGGAGGAGGATTATGAGAGAACGGGCCCCTGGGCACAGTGGGAGGAGGATTATGAGAGAACGGGCCCCTGGGCACAGTGGGAGGAGGATTATGAGAGAACGGGCCCCTGGGCACAGTGGGAGGAGGATTATGAGAGAACGGGCCCCTGGGCACAGTGGGAGGAGGATTATGAGAGAACGGGCCCCTGGGCACAGTGGGAGGAGGATTATGAGAGAACGGGCCCCTGGGCACAGTGGGAGGAGGATTATGAGAGAACGGGCCCCTGGGCACAGTGGGAGGAGGGTTATGAGAGAACGGGCCCCTGGGCACAGTGGGAGGAGGGTTATGAGAGAACGGGCCCCTGGGCACAGTGGGAGGAGGATTATGAGAGAACGGGCCCCTGGGCACAGTGGGAGGAGGGTTATGAGAGAACGGGCCCCTGGGCACAGTGGGAGGAGGATTATGAGAGAACGGGCCCCTGGGCACAGTGGGAGGAGGATTATGAGAGAACGGGCCCCTGGGCACAGTGGGAGGAGGATTATGAGAGAACGGGCCCCTGGGCACAGTGGGAGGAGGATTATGAGAGAACGGGCCCCTGGGCACAGTGGGAGGAGGATTATGAGAGAACGGGCCCCTGGGCACAGTGGGAGGAGGATTATGAGAGAACGGGCCCCTGGGCACAGTGGGAGGAGGATTATGAGAGAACGGGCCCCTGGGCACAGTGGGAGGAGGATTATGAGAGAACGGGCCCCTGGGCACAGTGGGAGGAGGATTATGAGAGAACGGGCCCCTGGGCACAGTGGGAGGAGGATTATGAGAGAACGGGCCCCTGGGCACAGTGGGAGGAGGATTATGAGAGAACGGGCCCCTGGGCACAGTGGGAGGAGGATTATGAGAGAACGGGCCCCTGGGCACAGTGGGAGGAGGATTATGAGAGAACGGGCCCCTGGGCACAGTGGGAGGAGGATTATGAGAGAACGGGCCCCTGGGCACAGTGGGAGGAGGATTATGAGAGAACGGGCCCCTGGGCACAGTGGGAGGAGGATTATGAGAGAACGGGCCCCTGGGCACAGTGGGAGGAGGATTATGAGAGAACGGGCCCCTGGGCACAGTGGGAGGAGGATTATGAGAGAACGGGCCCCTGGGCACAGTGGGAGGAGGATTATGAGAGAACGGGCCCCTGGGCACAGTGGGAGGAGGATTATGAGAGAACGGGCCCCTGGGCACAGTGGGAGGAGGATTATGAGAGAACGGGCCCCTGGGCACAGTGGGAGGAGGATTATGAGAGAACGGGCCCCTGGGCACAGTGGGAGGAGGATTATGAGAGAACGGGCCCCTGGGCACAGTGGGAGGAGGATTATGAGAGAACGGGCCCCTGGGCACAGTGGGAGGAGGATTATGAGAGAACGGGCCCCTGGGCACAGTGGGAGGAGGATTATGAGAGAACGGGCCCCTGGGCACAGTGGGAGGAGGATTATGAGAGAACGGGCCCCTGGGCACAGTGGGAGGAGGGTAGCACTTGCAGTAACATGTGTCATGATGGTTTAGGACTTTTGGGGTTTAGGGTTTGGGTCCCGGCCCTCCTAGCTCAGGGCCCCCCCTGGGCCCGGGCCCACTAGGCCTGTTGGGTAATCCTCCCCTGGGTGTTGAGCATTAACTACTTAGTAATTACTTAGTAAGTACCAGCTAAGAGTTGTTTGTTGTACAAAGTGGTTAAAGCAATGATTTAACCACTACTAATATAGTGTTACCACAGAGGACCTAAAGTACAGATCAATACACATTATTCTATTTCTTCTTCTTTTTGAGTGGTGCAACCACTCCAAGGAACAGCAATGTCCGTCCTAACCTATGTGACTATGTTACTATGTTTAGAGTACCAGTAGGGGCAAAAGTGGCGCTGTTGTGCCAGAAACAGAGAGAGAGATAGTGCTGCACTGTTGCCTGCTAATGAGAGAGAGAGAGACAGAGAGACAGGGGAGAGGGGAGTTGCACCACTCAGTTCAAAAATCTATCCCACAATTTTGCAACCCATATTTTCACCAAGTGGCAATGATCTAATCATCTAATCCTGGCTGCTAAACTTCCTCTGCCAGCCTGGGGTGGAGGGGGGGCAGCAGACTGACCTCATGCTTCCTTCTATGCATGGGGAGTCCAAGCTGCTTCTTTTCACCTGACAGGGGAGTTTCCCTGACCAGACGTAGCGTGTGGAAGGAACACGTTATTCCGACCAGTTCCCCCGGCTGGCCAGGGGGAGGTAGTTTAGAGACCAGGCTTACTGCATGTTTTTTGTGAGGGTGCCTACCCTAGGGGACACGGGGAGAACATGTGAGGGTGCCTACCCTAGGGGACACGGGGAGAACATGTGAGGGTACCTACCCTAGGGGACACGGGGAGAACATGTGAGGGTACCTACCCTAGGGGACACAGGGGAGAACATGTGAGGGTACCTACCCTAGGGGACATGGGGAGAAAATGTGAGGGTACCTACCCTAGGGGACACGGGGAGAACATGTGAGGGTACCTACCCTAGGGGACACAGGGTGTAGCTCTCCCCCCAACATTGACGACACAGGCGGTTCTTTATGAACGGGCATTTATTGGGCATTCTTCTCATCCCAGTTGTTCCATGCCGTGAGAACTGTAAGTTCACACAAAAATAATAAACACATAAACAATCAGCGAAGTGCGTCATGATACAAACGTTGATCAAACAGATGTAGAAACACATGTAGAAATGCGCAAAGCGCAGGTGGACGCGTCCGTCAAAACAAACAACAAAATACTAATCTGAACATAATAATACCTCGTTGGCCGCTTGTTGTGGAAAGAGGTTCTTGATGCTTGCGTGAGTCCTTAGAATGTTCTTTGACCGTCTGTTTTTGGCTTCAGACGTTAAAAGTTTGTAACACACTGAACTGTGTGCTCAGTGTGCTGCGTCCTTGTGTAGACCAGAGTCTGAATGAGTGAGACTACGGTTTGTAGCACGTGTGTGCAATGCCAGGCAATCATGCCTCAATCAGTCAATTATTGTCCAGTGTTGCTACTGACAGACGGAGAACTTGGTTCTGCCTCAGAAAGTTCACATGTTTTACATTTTTAACCTTATATGAAATCAATTATGAACCACATATTTATTGTACACATCATGAAATTACTATGAATTATTCTTTATGAACTTATGACCATGAATTTTTATATTTTAGCCATTTTAAAGAAAACATTTTAATAACAGCACTTACACAGGGAGAACATGTGAGGGTACCTACCCTAGGGGACACGGGGAGAACATGTGAGGGTACCTACCCTAGGGGACATGGGGAGAAAATGTGAGGGTTCCTACCCTAGGGGACACAGGGAGAACATGTGAGGGTACCTACCCTAGGGGACACGGGGAGAACATGTGAGGGTACCTACCCTAGGGGACAAGGGGAGAACATGTGAGGGTACCTACCCTAGGGGACACGGGGAGAACATGTGAGGGTACATACCCTAGGCGGGGACACGGGGAGAACATGCAAACTCCACACAGAAAGGCCCTTTCGCCAACCCCGCCTCACACATGATTCTATTTCAACATGAATTGTATCTCTTGTTTCAGAGCTGAGAACATTGATGGATTCATGGAGCCTGACTGCAGCATCTTCAGGTGAGTCCACATGTCTCCCCCCTTCTCTGCTCCCTCCATTGGCTCCCGGTTGCTGCCCCTCCCCCCTTCTCTGCTCAATCCCCATTGGCTCCAGGTCCCTCCCTCCCCCTTTTCCTCTCCCTCCATTGGCTCCCGGTCGCTGCCCCTTTTCTCGTTGAAAATGAACTATAGGTGCATTAATGGCTGCCTGTGTGAAATTACCTTTACATGTATTCTCTTTTTGTTATATTTCATATCGCTACATGATGACCAATGAACATCTTGGCTGAAACAGATGCAGAAAAAGGTGAGCTTTTTCTATCCAGACTGTTCAATACTTCAGCCAATCAGTGAGCAGGTTGTTCAATACTTCAGCCAATCAGTGAGCAGGTTGTTGTCCAGGATGTATCATGTTCTAAAGCCACACATGTATTGTTGTTGTTGTTACATTACTATTCATGTGGAGATCTAGAGATGCATTCAGCTCAAACACTCTGTCTTTCTCTTCCTAACAGAGCGTTTCGTGATGCAGAACAAGACCCAGCTGATTCAAAACGTTCCCCGTACCACCGTCATGTCTGTCATAGACAGTCTAGGAGCCGCGGTCCATCCTGAACTCCATGAAGAGATCAAAGCAGCAGAGACCAGCGTGGAGCAAATGAACAGCCTGTACTCATCACTGCTAGATGTAGGAGACACCCATGTTAGAGCAGCCTTTTACGATGCTCTATCACTCCATCTCTATGAGACACCTGATAAGACCTTATACGATGCTCTATCACTCTCTGGTAAGACCTTATATGATGCTGTATCACTCAGGACATATCGGCCAAACAGCATAGTTCTGTTTCAAAGGGGCTCCATTGACATGAGAAACAACCTGTTTCTCCTCGGCGAGGAGGCAGCTCACAGAGTCACAGGCAACCTAGCCCAGGCAGCATGCAATACACATTCCACACGCACAAGTGTGAGAGTACCTACCCTAGGGGATAAAGGGAGAACATGTGAGGGTACCTACCCTAGGGGACACGGGGAGAACATGTGAGGGTACCTACTCTAGGGGACAGAGGGGAGAACATGTGAGGGTACCTACCCTAGGGGATAAAGGGAGAACATGTGAGGGTACCTACCCTAGGGGACACGGGGAGAACATGTGAGGGTACCTACCCTAGGGGATAAAGGGAGAACATATGAGGGTACCTACCCTAGGGGATAAAGGGAGAACATGTGAGGGTACCTACCCTAGGGGACACGGGGAGAACATGTGAGGGTACCTACCCTAGGAGACACGGGGAGAACATGTGAGGGTACCTACCCTAGGGGACACGGTGAGAACATGTGAATGTACCTACCCTAGGGGACACGGTGAGAACATGTGAATGTACCTACCCTAGGGGACACGGGGAGAACATGTGAGGGTACCTACCCTAGGGGACACGGGGAGAACATGTGAGGTTACCTATACCTAGGGGACACGGGGAGAACATGTGAGGTTACCTACCCTAGGGGACACGGGAAGAACATGTGAGGGTACCTACCCTAGGGGACACGGGAGAACATGTGAGGTTACCTACCCTAGGGGACACGGGGAGAACATGTGAGGGTACCTACCATAGGGGACACGGGGAGAACATGCAAACTCCACAGAAAGGCCCTTTCGCCAACCCCGCCTCACACATGATTCTATTTCAACATGAATTGTATCTCTTGTTTCAGAGCTGAGAACATTGATGGATTCATGGAGCCTGACTGCAGCATCTTCAGGTGAGTCCACATGTCTCCCCCCTTCTCTGCTCCCTCCATTGTCTCCCGGTCGCTGCCCCTCCCCCCTTTTCTTCTCCCTCCATTGGCTCCCGGTCGCTGCCCCTCCCCTCTTCTCTGCTCCCTCCCCATTGGCTCCCGATCGCTGCCCCTCCCCCTTCTCCGCTCCCTCCATTGGCTCCCAGTCACTGCCCCTCCCCTCTTCTCTGCTCCCTCCCCATTGGCTCCCGGTCGCTGCCCCTCCCCATTCTCCACTCCCTCCATTGGCTCCCGGTCGCTGCCCCTCCCCATTCTCCACTCCCTCCATTGGCTCCCGGTAGCTGCCCCTCCCCATTCTCCGCTCCCTCCATTGGCTCCCGGTCGCTGCCCCTCCCCATTCTCCGCTCCCTCCATTGGCTCCCGGTCGCTGCCCCTCCCCATTCTCCACTCCCTCCATTGGCTCCCGGTCGCTGCCCGCACAGAATACAAAACTCTGATGCTGGCATCCAAAGCAACCAAAGGTATGGCTCCCCCATATCTTGCAAGTCTGATCGAACCCTACAAACCCTCAGCGTGCTCAGATCAGCCTATGGAATGAACTTCCCATTTCAGTCAGAACTACAGACTCACTCCCAATCTAAACTATGGAATGAACTTCCCATTGCAGTCAGAACTACAGACTCACTCCCAATCTAAACTATGGAATGAACTTCCCATTGCAGTCAGAACTACAGACTCACTCCCAATCTAAACTATGGAATGAACTTCCCATTTCAGTCAGAACTACACTCACTTTCCAATCTAAACTATGGAATGAACTTCCCATTTCAGTCAGAACTACAGACTCACTTTCCAATCTAAACTATGGAATGAACTTCCCATTGCAGTCAGAACTACAGACTCACTCCCAATCTGCACGAAACAAGCATGCGCGCGATTTCACAGGGCCCTCGCGTCAACACGCTTGCGTCGTCGCCCCTTGATGTCTCTGCGCGTACAGAAAAACAAACGCAGGTGTCGTTGAAAATTAACTATAGGCGCGTTAATGGCTGCCTGTGTGAAATTACCTTTACATGTATTTTCTTTTTGTTATATTTCATATCGCTACATGATGACCAATCAACATCTTGGCTGAAACAGATGCAGAAAAAGGTGAGCTTTTTCTATCCAGACTGTTCAATACTTCAGCCAATCAGTGAGTAGGTTGTTCAACACTTCAGCCAATCAGTGAGCAGGTTGTTGTCCAGCATGTATCATGTTCTAAAGCCACACATGTATTGTTGTTGTTGTTACATTACTATTCATGTGGAGATCTAGAGATGCATTCAGCTCAAACACTCTGTCTCTCTCTTCCTAACAGAGCGTTTCGTGATGCAGAACAAGACCCAGCTGATTCAAAACATTCCCCGTACCACCGTCATGTCTGTCATAGACGGTCTAGGAGCCGCGGTCCTTCCTGAACTCCATGAAGAGATCAAAGCAGCAGAGACCAGCGTGGAGCAAATGAACAGCCTGTACTCATCACTGCTAGATGTAGGAGATACCCATGTTAGAGCAGCCTTTTACGATGCTCTATCACTCCATCTCTATGAGACACCTGGTAAGACCTTATATGATGCTCTATCACTCTCTGGTAAGACCTTATACGATGCTCTATCACTCTCTGGTAAGACCTTATACAATGCTCTATCACTCTCTGGTAAGACCTTATACGATGCTCTATCACTCTCTGGTAAGACCTTATACGATGCTGTATCACATAATCAAGCGACGTCACTCACAAATCTGTACACCGTTTTAAACCTTTATTTTAAACAAAAAGTTATGCTGACAAGAATGCAAGAATTGCAAGAAGAACGACATGGCTCTTTTCTCTTTTATTTTCAATTAGTCCTGTCACAAATGGGCAATAAGTGCTTTAGTTTTTGAGATACCCCTACCGGAGGTAGAACCAAACACAACATAGTTTTTCCTCATCTCTAAGGCCTCCCATACATGAAATGGATTATTGTGTAAAAATATTTTACTGCAAAAGTGGTGAAATTGATATATAAAGTTATACACCCCAAACTAAAAATAAAGCCTGTCCGTCTTAAAGTCATGTAGATTCACAATGGAAGCTCTGAGAGGTTCAAAACGTGGCATACTCGAAGTCAGGACATTCTAGGAGAGACTGAATGTCAATATCTGAATGTCAATATGAGATATAGTAATTTGAACACATACCTACCTACAGTAGGCGGAATTGTAAATCCATAGATGTCTAGATGGAATTATGCCACAAAACATATATGGTGTCCCAAACGGGGGGAAATAAAACTAATGAAATCTACAGTATCACATTCGTTTTATTTTTACTTCACTTATCAAGGGTGGGCAAACATAAAAAGTAGAAGTCCCTAAAATGTATGAAATGTCTCAAACTTTTGTGATCAAATATAATTATGCCGCTTCAACAATAGTACAGAGAAATATGCAGGCTTACAGTGGAACTACTAACTATTATTATGTTGCAGCACACCTGACCTGGATGTTCCCAAAATCTCAATATTATAAATAATCAAGTTATTCATTTCTGTTATTATTTGAGTTATTTGGTTACAGTCAATTTATACTACAGTATTTGGCTCCACCTATGTGCATCTTATGCGATCTTATGTGAAGTGTATCGGAAATCGGGGCCGATCATGCCATTTTTAAATGATCGGATCGGGAGCACAAAAATGTGATTGGGATATCCCTGTTATGTATTTCTAAGGGATACATAGCCCTAATTATGAATATTAATATCCCCAACACCATAATGTTTAGCTCTGTCGTATGCGGATAATTGAAAGAATGTAATCGAGTAAAATTACTCAAGTCAGAAAATACCTAATATGAAAGGACTGTAAAACCTTTTAAACCAAGTGAATAATAAACTTTATCCTTAATGTTATACTGTTAAACTTAAATCCTATATTAATACCTAGGAATGCCTAGTCCAGTCAAACTCATGGTGATGAAAACAAAAATAACTAATTGAAGTGGGAGGTGTCCCTATATTAATCTCAATTTAAGGTCAAGGGGTGGTTCTGGGATAATAGGTTCTGGGGAATAATGAATCATAAGGGAAAGAAATTTAGATTGTTCAAAGATGGGATCATTCAGTTTAAAGAATCTATGTAATGGGTAAATGGAGATTTTATGAAAAATGGAAAATCCTTTTAAAACAGTTTCCGTGCCGGGAATAGATTACTCCAGGTTAATGTCGCTGCCGCTCACGACAGACCCGACTTTTGTTTTATTTGTTTAATCCGCCGTAATGTAATAAATAAAAAGAAAATCCGTCTTCGCCGCGGAGAAAGAGAGTTGATGCATTTGTTAGGATGATGAAACCGGAAATCGTCACATGCTGTGGGCTGCTAGGGCTTCTGGGAAATTGAGGCCAATGGAAATGCATGGGGTACAAGGCCTCATTGAGACCAGTCTTGTGTGCGTCTTCCGGGTGCACCAAGATGGTGGATGTCACGATCGGATCATAACAAACCGAGGGGAGCTTTTTTCGCTGGATTTTCACGGATTAAAAGCCCAAATAATTCAGCGTATGCTCTAAAGGTAATACAACAATCTGGGCAGTGAAGGGGGGTTGATTAAAATGCGGGTTAAGCGTGTAAAACAGTCAAAATGTTAATACAATAAAATAAAATAGTCAATTAAGTCAAATGTCACCTGTCTACACGTCAGGATAAGCGAGCAATCAGTCAATGTCAGGTATCTATCAATCTCCTACTGTCAAATGCAGAGGGAATAGTTGGTCGTCACATCTGTCTACTGGTCAGAAGAGGAATATGGTTTGTCAGTCAAAATAAAATAAGTAAATATTAAACAAATCAAATTAAAATAATATAATATTAATTAATTGAAGGGAGAAGGGTTGATCAAAATAATCCTAATATTAGGTAGGGAGGGTAAAGCGTTTTAGCAGAAAGAAAAGAAAAACATAAAACAATGTGTCTGGTGAAACATGAGTGGAATTAATTTGTTCCAGATGGGAAATCTATGGGCAACTGGTTGAAAAGAAGGCCTAATCATAATGAGGATAGGGCAGACTGTTCTGGGGGTTGGGCCTAATCATACTGAATTCAGACGGTTCTGTGTGGAGTTTGCATGTTCTCCCTGTCCCCTAAAAAACATGCAGTAATCCTGGTCACTAAACTGCCTCCCCCTGGCCAGCCAGGGCGCCTGATGGAGGGGAAAGGAACTGGTCTCTATACTGCCTCCCCCTGGCCAGCCGGGGCGCCTGATGGAGGGGAAAGGAACTGGTCTCTATACTGCCTCCCCCTGGCCAGCCGGGGCGCCTGATGGAGGGGAAAGGAACTGGTTGGAATAACGTGTTCCTTCCACGCGCTACGTCCAACCAGGGAAACTCCCCCCTGTCAGGTGTAAAGGAGCAACTTGGACACTCAGGCATGAAGGAAGCATGAGTTCAAGTCCGTTGCTCTCCCCTTGTCCCCCATATATGGGGACTAGGTTCAGGTTCAGGTTCAGGTTCAGGTTTATTAGTCACATGCATATCCATACAAGTACAGACATACAATGAAATGCTTGTGCCAGGAGCACTCTTAGCCTTATTACACAAAAAAACATCAATTCAACACAACAAGACAACAAATCACCCAAACAACCCCACAACAACAAAAAACCATACAGTGTAACAGTGTACAGTTTAAAAACTGCGTACAAGACTACCTACGTCTCGCTTTCATCTCTTCGTTAAGCAACCTGATTGCTTGAGCATAAAAACTATTACTGAGACGGGTGGTGCGCGATGAGATGCTCTGGTAGCGTTTTTTGGATGGGAGGAGATAGAACAGGGAGTGGGCGGGGTGACTGCTGTCTTTTAAGATGTTTTCTGCCTTTTTTTTACAGCGTGTGGTGTAGATTGAGTGTAGCTGTGGCAATTCAGTGCCAATAATTTTGGCAGCTCTCTTCACAATTCTCTGTAACTGTTTGCTATCTTGAACAGTCACGTTACCAAACCACACTGTGATGCATCCTGTCAAAACACTTTCTATGGTACAGCGATAGAAATTAACAAGAGCCTTGGTGCTCAGGCCAAATCTCCTGAGGCGCCTCAAAAAGTACAATCGCTGCTGCGCTTTCTTAAGGATACCTTTGGTGTTTAGAGACCAAGGAATTTGAAGCTGTCCACTATATCTACAGATGAACCATTGATGGATAAGGGACTATGTTTAACTTTAGACTTCCTAAAGTCAACGATGATTTCCTTAGTCTTACTGACATTTAGAGAGAGATTGTTATTCTGGCACCATAGGGTTAGCTCTTCAATTTCCCTCCTATAGGCCCTCTCATCATCGTTGGATATTAGTCCTATAACTGTGGTGTCATCTGCAAACTTGAGGATAGAATTATTGCCACACCTGGCGACACAATCATAGGTGAACAGACTGTACAACAAGGGGCTGAGGCAGCAGCCCTGGGGCGCTCCAGTCCTGGTCAATATCTTAGATGAATGCTTGTTCCCTACTCGTACAGATTGTGGCCTGCCTGTCAAAAAGTCAAACAGCCATTTGCAGATACTACTGCCAAGACCAAGACCCCTGAGTTTCAACACAAGCTTAGATGGTACAATTGTGTTAAAGGCAGAGCTGTAATCTATGAAGAGTAGTCTGACATAAGAGTTCTTTTTCTCCAGATGTTTCAAGGCAATATGTAGAGCTAGAGAAATAGCATCATCTACTGATCTATTTGCACAGTATGCAAACTGTAGTGGATCAGTATTGGCAGGTATAATGTGCATTATATGTGATATAACCATTTTTTCCAGACACTTCATAAGAACAGAGGTCAGAGCCACAGGGCGATAATCATTAAGACAGGCGACAGGTTTCTTCTTTGCTATGGGTACAATTATGGTTTCCTTGAAACACAACGGCACCACACACAATGACAGGGACATATTGAAAATGTCAGTAAAGACCCCCGAAAGCTGATCGTAGCACAACTTAAGGACACGTGAGGCTATCCCGTCAGGGCCTGCCGCCTTATGAGTCCCAACGCTTTTAAAAGTTTTACTCACATCTCGTTGTGTCACCTGCAGCTCCACCGCACCGGGTGTGCCCCGCACCGGTGTAACTGGGTCCGTGTTGTGAGTTTCAAAACGGGCGAAAAAGTTATTCAATTCGTCCGGTAGAGAGTCCGAGGTGTTAATAATAGCAGGCTTCGGTTTGTAATCCGTAATCGCCTGCAGCCCTCTCCACATACGCCGAGCGTCACAGCCACTGTAGTTGTTCTCCAGTTTGTCCCTATATTGTCTTTTAGCGTCTCTGATCGCCTTTCTCAGGTCGTATCTGGATTTTTTGTAGCGTTCCTCGTCCCCGGATTGAAAGGCGGCTCGGCGCTCTCTCAACTTCAGACGGGTGTCATAGTTCATCCACGGCTTCTCGTTGGGATAGGAGCGAACGGTTCGCGCTGGGATGCAATTATCCACACAGAATTTCACGTAGCTGGTGACAGTGTCAGCGTAGTCATCCAAACTTGTGGCTGAGTCTTTGAAGATGGACCATTCTGTCGATTCAAAGCAGCCCTGGAGTTTGGATACGTTATCTGTGGACCAGCACTGAACAGACCTCTCCTTGGGTTGCTCGCTCTTCATTCTCTGCTTGTAGGCAGGCAGAAGTAGTACAGCATGGTGGTCGGATTTCCCAAAGTGGGGCCGTTGGATCGCTCTGTAGGCAGCCTTGATGGTGGAATAACAGTGATCAAGCGTCTTGCTTTTCCTTGTTGGGCACTTAACGTGCTGATAGAAGTGTGGCAACACCGATTTCAAGTTGCAGTGATTGAAGTCCCCCGCCACGATTGATACGGCCTCTGGGTACTTGTTCTCCTGCTTGCCGATGACATCACTCAGCTCGTCTATAGCCTCCGATGCATTCACTTCTGGTGGAATGTATACAGCCGTCAGCAACACGCAAGGAAACTCCCTGGGTAGGTAGAACGGTCTACACCGTAGTGTTAGGTGTTCCAACACCGACGAGCAGTGCTGGGAGACTATATCCACATTAGTGCACCAAGAGTCGTTAATGTGAAACAGCACACCACCCGCTTTTGTCTTGCCCGTGTTTGCCGTGGAACGGTCCGTGCGAAACACAGAGAAGCCATCTAGCTGTACCGCACTGTCGTGAGTTTCAGCGTTCAACCACGTCTCTGTGAAGCAAAACACACAGCAGTTCTTTATGTCCCTTTGAGAGCTCAACCGGGCCCTGAGGTCGTCCATTTTGTTGTCAATAGATTGGACGTTGGCCAATAGTATACTGGGAATGGGTGGTCGAGAGGGGCGACCTCGTAGTTTGACCAGGGCACCACCTCGCTTCCCCCTCTTCCTTTTGTGGCCGCTCCGCCATGGAGGGTCCGGATTGTTGTTGATCAACAGCTCTCTCGGCAGATCCCGAGGCATCCAAACGTCCAAAGCAACAAATCTCATGTCCAGTAAGGTCTGGCGATCGTAGGTAATCGTGCATGCCGCGTTTCGTGCAAAGACAGTGACATATAACATAAAAACAAAAAACAAGGCAAGAGCAGCCCTCAGCGAGTCGCCATGGAACGGCGCCATACACTTCCGCATCACGTGACCCGCGCCACGTCACACCTACCAGGTTGCTCTCCCCTTGTCCCCCATATATGGGGACTAGGTTGCTCTCCCCATGTCCCCCATATATGGGGACTAGGTTGGTCTCCCCATGTCCCCCATATATGGGGACTAGGTTGCTCTCCCCTTGTCCCCCATATATGGGGACTAGGTTGGTCTCCCCTTGTCCCCCATATATGGGGACTAGGTTGGTCTCCCCTTGTCCCCCATATATGGGGACTAGGTTGGTCTCCCCTTGTCCCCCATATATGGGGACTAGGTTGGTCTCCCCTTGTCCCCCATATATGGGGACTAGGTTGGTGGAGGGTGTGTAGAGCCCAGGATCACATTAGATGATTGACACAGGGGTGAAAAATGGGTTACAAAATCGTGGGATAAAAAATATATTAAAAAAAAGGAAATATTGAAATACGTCATCATAGCCTGCAGGATTCATACGCTTTAAATGATATACAACAGTGAACAAATGGATTTGTTCTGATCATGGACACGTAGGCATATAGCGGTTAGCCTATATCCTCTTTGTCAGATCCTTTCATGATCTCGTCATATTAATTCAATTCAATTCAATTCAAAGGGCTTTATTGGCATGAGAAAACATACGTTTACATTGCCAAAGCAGAAAGAACAATACAATAATACAGCAATACAATCAAAAATGATGTACTTTGTCAGAATCTTCAATAGATCAACTTCTATGTACCCAGGTCACTCGATGCAGGTATAGTGCAGGAATATACACAATGATTAGTCTTTAGGGTGGTTGTGTTCCATTTGATATCCTTCGCCTATGACGGCCTTTCTCGATCGCGAGACGGTGCTCACTGATGATTCGCGGGACATTTGGCACCAAACATTGATCTCATGATGAGATCAATGTAATAGCCTACAGCCTACACAGCTACAGTTTCCCATATTATAATGAATTAAGGTGAGCTAGCTTAAAACTATGACTGGCCGAATTGCACGCGCTGATGCCATAATGTGGACTGCTGTCTGTCTGTCAGACCGGCATGTCTGTGAACCATAGAATGCATTAGATTAGAAATAGCCAATTTAATGTTGCTGTTATGGCTGATAACCGATATTACCGATGTCGATATGATCTCATTCTGTATTGAAAAATTATAATAACTTTGTCCATTCTGAAAAATACATGTAACAGGGTGTCTGCACTGCAGGCTTAGGGAAGTCACACACACAGTGAGTTCAGTCAGCTGAAAGTCTTGAGATATCGCCCCTCTCACACGTCACACACACACACACACACACACGGGGGAGAAGACTTGTGTTGTTTCTGCTTGAGTTTCGATCGAGATTACCGAGCCGCCGTCCCCGGGTGGGGGTCCAACAACAAGGGGGCGGCAGAAAACCAGCTCATTTGGGGGTGTTTTTTTTTTGGCACATGATTTCAGAGTGTTCATACACTATATGCGAGTTAAAGTCGCAGTCACATGTTGCGCAACAGTCCCATCTATTGAAATCCAATTAAAAGTGATAAAAGACGTCTTGACGGGCATGGCTACCAGTGCATAGTTAGATTAAAGACGGGATAACGTCCCTGGCACTTACAGCGTAACATTTTTCTTCCAACTTTAGAGGTGAGCAAGAAACTTAGACAAAATACCCCATGGGGAGACCTGGCTCACATGTGACCAAATGGACCCTTACAGGGTCTGAGAGGCTAAATGTCATCAAATGGTGGTCCGTGGCTCAAATGCTGCACAGACTTGGCGAGCTTCAGGCACCCAGAAAAAAATCTTGAAATTTTGTTTCTAGTAGATATTGTAATGTCATTATTACATCATTATACCACAAATAATAAAACCAACTCCCCATCTTGTCTTCAAGGTTCTTTCACGACTCAGCAAATTCTGACAAAGATACAGATCCAGGAAGCAGGGAAGTATCTGAAGACTGTGAGGGAAGAGTTTGTTAAGACAATGTCGGAGGCCAATCTGAATTCTCTACTGGACAGACTTCTGACTAAGGACTTAATCAATGATGGGGAGATGGAGGCACTCAGAGGGGAACAGTTCAAGTCAGAAAAAGCACGGGGACTTATTGACGTGGTGAGGAAAAAGGGAAAGAAATGCAGTAAAGAAATGATAGACCTCCTTCAACAGCTGGACCCTTACGTTAGTGAACACCTGCATGATTACTACATCACCTTCCAGGAGGCACAAGCCCAGGCCGAGAAGAGGGACAGTGAGGAGAGCAACAAGGAAGAGCAGGAGAGGGAGAGCTTGGAGACGAATCTTAAAGAGTCTCTGAAGAAAACTAAAACCAACTCTAAAACCAACTCCCCATCTTGTCTTCAAGGTTCTTTCACGACTCAGCAAATTCTGACAAAGATAAAGATCCAGGAAGCAGAGAAATATCTGAAGACTGTGAGGGTTCAGTTTGTTAAGAGAATCTCGGAGGCCAATCTCAATTATTTAATGGACAAACTTCTGACTAAGGACTTAATCAATGATGAGGAGTTGGTGGAACTCAGAGGGGTATGTATCAAGTCAGAAAAAGCACGGGGACTTATTGACATGGTGTGGAAAAAGGGAAATAAATGCAGTTCAGGAATGATAGACCTCCTTCAACAGCTGGACCCTAACCTTAGTGAACACCTGCATGATTACTACATCACCCTCCAGGAGGCAGAAGGCCAGGCAGAGAAGAGGATTCAGAGGGACAGTGAGGAGAGGAAACACAAGGAAAAGCAGGAGAGGGAGAGCTTGGAGACGAATCTTAAAGAGTCTCTGAAGGGGAAAGAGGAAACCATCCTAAAGCTTAAGGCACACATCAGTGAGATTGAGGATAAAGTGGCTGAACGGAAGGGAGGAGACGGATGGAGAGAAGAAAAGAGAGCTGAAAGAAAAGCTGAGGAAGGAGTTTGAGAGAAGAGAGGAGATGGAGAAACCGCTGGAGACGATTAAAGATGAGAGAGAGAGCGAGAAGAGAGAGATGGAGGAGAGACACAGACAGAAACTAGAGGAGATGAGAAAGGTCTATGAAGTCAGGGCGGAAGCAGAAAGAGACCTGATGAAGAGATTACTTCCTGAGATGGTCAGCGACATCATGACCGCAAAGATGAGAGATGCAGATGCAGAGAGAGTTTGAGAGAAAGCTGGAGGAGAAGAGCAGAGTCATGAATGAATTTGCCAGCATTTGTCAGACTTTTAATGAGAGGGTGGACCCTTGAGTAGCTGCATCTCGTTTTAGAGGGGGTCCTGTTATACATACAGTCACTCTATGCTCCCTCTTGGCCTAGTCATCAGCAGGCATGGAATATCTTTCTATTGCTATGCTGATGACACACCGCTCTACATGAAATGCAGTTCCATTGTCATCACCTTCATCCACACTCACCATCTGCCTGGAGATAAAGGTCCCCAAGAAAGAGCCTCCAAAAGCTCCAACTCATTCAGAACGATCCTGATGAGAGAGAGAGAGTGGCGTAAATACGAACACATCATACCCATTCTCCACTCACTGCCCTGGCGTTCCATCTCCTATTGGACACAATACACCTCTTCACCTGAAACTGGTGAAGAGGTGGCCAACTATAGGCCAGCAGCACCTCACCAACACTGGTGTGCGCCCTTTCCTGCTTTGTAGACATAAGGGATAGTTCAGATCTTAAGCTGTAGGGTTGAAATACTTGCCATTAATATAGTGGTTGCAACTGTATTAAATATTAATTGATTGCGCGAGTCCCATGGTGGGAGTTCTGCTCTGGTTTTGGTGAAATATTAAGTAGTTCCGGTCATTTTGTGGTGGGCACAGGGGGCCACAAATTAAAAGTAAATTAATCCACAAAACTAACGTTATTTGTATTAATTGTTGACCTATTTCTAAAATATTAGTGCAACTTTCGTTAACACGGAACTATGCTTTTTGTGTCCATATCACTATGGACTCATCACTCATAGCGCGCCACCGAGTGGCGCGCTATGAGCTTGTAGGTCTGCTATTTATTTCTTTATCGAAGAACCACTGACATAGAAACATAGCTTTAGATTGTGGGGGCCTAAATAATATAGTAGAAGCGTTTTTTTTTATCAAGATTTGATCAATGTCACCGCATGGTCCACACACTACAAATTAAGAAAAAAAAGATATATATATATATATATTCTTTTTTAAGAGCACATTGCCAAAAAGGGCAGGGGGTGCTCTAGCACCCCCTAGTGTCTATCTGTGCACGCCACTGACACTCGATGCCTGCTTTTATCACAGACATGTTCATCAATGTTCCAATGCAGCCGATGCATGACATCAGAGTGTGCATCATGACATCATGACATCATCATGACATCAGAGTGTGCATCATGCCGTGCTTTCAGATTCCAATATGTCCGATCTCATGAGCCACTGCTGCCCCGTCCCTCCACTGGATTAGACATGTCATAACCCATTCTGACCTGAGATCAGATTCATACGAGGTTTTCCACTGGACACACACTGGTCTGATTAACCCATTCTGACCTGAGATCAGATTCAAAAAATGTCAGTCGTTCTTTGATTTTTCAAAAATAGCAGACCTACAAGCTCATAGCGCGCCACTCGGTGGCGCGCTATGAGCTTGTAGATCTGCTATTTTTCAATAGCTAAAGCATAACATGATGCTGACACCAAAATGGGTGCCCGGTCAGAATGGGATAAAATAGGCAGAAAGATGAATTATTATATACTTTATGCAAATTATGCAAATGAGGAACCATTTCATAATTTAGTTATGGCAAGAGATTAATTTATGTAACATAATATAGATGTAGACTCTAAAACAACCTTGATATGTTGACTAAAAGCAATAACACTGTATAGCTAACTCTTAATTTGTACCTATGTTTTACATAATTTATGCCAATTATGCTAATGAAGAAAATTACAAAAATAACAGTTGAATTTCTGGATATCACAAACATATAGACTTTGACTCTTAAGTCAAGCCTTTCAAAGTTAAATGGGTGCAAAATGATAGCCATTTCCAGGTAATTTGCTCATTAAGAAATTGATTTGCTCATTATGCTATAATTACTCAAATTGTCCAGCATTTAACTTTTAGCAAACAATCATTAGATTAGATTAGATAGATGACATTTTAATCATGAAGGTTTAAAGGAAACAACATTTCTGGTTTTAACATGGGCCTTATGGTGGTTTACAGCATGGTTTGACAGCCTGAAATGTGTACAGCCTCTGACCATTTCCAGATGTAAATTCAGAAGTGTTTCCACGTCTGAAAACAAACTTCATGGTCTATAGAAACACTGTAGAAAGTGTCATGCTTTAGTCATAACATGCACAATACCTTCCATATATATGACCTTAACTCTCTCTCTCTCTCCGCACTCTCTCTCTCCTAGATGTTTTTAATGTTATAACAATGTTTAACAACAACAACATTTATATCATAAAAGTTGACATGATTCACCATCTCTGTATACTATTGGGGTTTAAGTTGTCATTCATTAGAACAAAACTTCTATTTAACAAACATAATACATTATTATAGTGGAAAATAATGGAGCAAAACGTGCAAAAATGCAATGCTGAGGTCAATGACCCTCTCAAGGTCACCAGAGGTCAGTCATAAAGTGGTTCCACGTCTGAAATCAAACCTTGGGGTGTGTAGATGATATTATTCTGAATGTTTCATGCTTTAGTCATAAAATGCACAATTATTGGTTTGGTTATCCGCCGCACTAATAGATAACATTTCTGTAAAGTTGCCCGAACGGCCAATAAGGCTCCCAAGAATCGACAGTCCAAGAATGGTATTTTATTTACCTTAAAACGCAGAGTGACCGACCCATGCTGGATTTGACTGTGCAGGCAAAAATAATACTTCCCGAAATACAAGTTGCCACACCTGAGCCACACCAACCCATGTCTAACCAATGACTAGTCTAAACTAAGTATGCACCCCAAAGCTACCGGTAGCTATGAAAGTACAACCTTGAACCTTGAGCATCCTCTTGTCTTAAATTCTAAGAATATTTCGTATTGTTAATACAATGATCATGCTCTCAAATAATCTTGATTCCTTGAACTTGGTAGTATGACCGCCACACCCACAACACCAGAGGGAGTGCAACAAACCATGTACAACCCAGATTCGGCACAAACAAGGGACTAAATTATTTTCGCTCCTATGCCACCAAAATGTGGAACGCCCTACCAACAGTCATTAAGACATGTGAATCCCTTGACTCCTTCAAAACCGCTCTCAAAGGGCACCTACGGACGGCTGCAATTCGAAACTGGCCCCTGTAAAATCTGAATCCCCCCCACCCCCCCTTTCCCCTCACTGTATATGTATCTTCCCTTTTTGCTTCCTATATGATGAATTCCTGTTCTGTTCTTTAGCTACATAGAAGTGTCTATTTGTATGTCTCTAAATGTTTTGATGAATTGAACAATGTGGACCCTGTTGTAAACAAGTGTAATGCTTAATTGGGTCGTCCACTCACAGTTAACAGTCTTTGTATTAAGTTTGTGCTTAAAATGTACTGTAAATTCTACAAACTGTTAATAAATATTTCAATCAATCAATCAATATATTACTACGAAACCATCTAAAATAAAGGGACTTAAGATCATTAAAGCTGGGCTGTTGCCCTGAGTCCAATCAATGTATGTCTGCCTACTGTCCAGGACGGTTCTTGTCCATATTTGTTGTCCCTATTCTCAACAGAAGTCTGTGTGTAGAAGAGCCGCCATTGGACTGAAGCCCCATGCAGTGAACGGAGTTGTCGTAACTCTGTCTCACTCTGTGGCTCTGACTGCATTGCTGTCTGTCACTATAAGCTAACGTGCTAACAGACAGTGCTCAGCTAACCTAGAGTTTTAAACTGTTGTTAATCTTATACTGGACTAAATGGCACCATTATTGGAATTGGAACTATAGCTTAAGTGATTATTAAATGGCCAGTTGTTTTGTTGCAAAAGCTTGCGTCCCCCGCGATAGCCAGAAGCTTACAAATAAATGCACATGGATTGTTGTCTCACATAAGTGATAACGATGAATTCAAACGTCATAAATGGACTGCCATGCAGACTGCAGTCACTGGTATAAATTGATTGATTGATTGATTGAAATATTTATTAACAGTTTGTAGAATTTACAGTACATTTTAAGCACAAACTCAATACAGAGACTGTTAACTGTGAGTGGACGACCCAATTAAGCATTACACTTGTTTACAACAGGGTCCACATTGTTCAATTCATCAAAACATTTAGAGGCGTACAAATAGACACTTCTATGTAGTTAAAGAACAGAACAGGAATTCATCATAAAGGAAGCAAAAAGGGAAAAGATACATATACAGTGAGGGGAAAGGGGGGTGGGGGGGATTCAGATTCTACAGAGGCCAGTTTCGAATTGCAGCCGTCCGTAGGTGCCCTTTGAGAGCGGTTTTGAAGGAGTCAAGGGATTCACATGTCTTAATGACTGTTGGTAGGGCGTTCCACATTTTGGTGGCATCATCCCTTGTGCTAGGGTGATAACACCTTTCTCTGGATAACACATCATGCACAGTGTCGCTGGTGAATATTGTGACTTCATATTGTGACAGGGCAGTACACTGAGTACACTGGAACATAATTAGATCAACGAGTATGCCGGCTATTTTGAACTGATGAAACCCACTTTCTATTGTTTTGATTGATCAAAGTATTCATTAATAACAGTTTGCAGATTAGGTACGTTTCAATTCAAGCTCAACTCGACACAAAAACTGTTTTTTTGTCACAATACTCATGACTTAAGAAAAAATGCTCCGTGACAAAGTACAGGTCTTTCCCTGGATAGTGATTTAGTTAAATATTTGATAACCATACATACATTCGCAATTTAAAAATGTATCCATAAAGCCTAGAACAGAAGATAAAAAATGCAACTTTCGCTTAGTGGCAATGATGGGCCTGGCTCATACCTACTCGTTGTTACTTCATTGCATTGTATTCATATCATTCACCTTGTCTATAAGTTAAACAGTCATGTCTGTCTTCTGTTTATTCTCTTCCTCTTGTTCTTTCCTCTCTCTCTCTCTCAATTCAATTTCAATTTCAAAAGGCTTTATTGGCATGATAAATATGTTTTACATTGCCAAAGCGTACATACAACAAAACAAAAGTCAATAAACATCCCAACAATAATGAACAACAAGCAATACAGTAACAATGAAAATAAATTAACAAACATAAACATAACAGCAACTTAATGACCCTGTTCAGACAGATATACTTGTCTCTTCTGTCCACTGGCTGTCCCTCAGTTTGCTGCCAAAACTGTGCATTTGGACTGTTCTCCCAGAACATATTGGAGTGATGAGTTATTAATGGTGGATTCAAATTCTTTATATTTTTCTTTAAATTTAGGGAAGAATGATTCTCTGATGTCTTTATACTTGTCACATTGTAACAGAAAGTGTAGTTCCGTCTCCACCTCCCCTTGAGAGCAGAGTGAACACAGTCTGTCTTCTCTAGGCAGCCAGTTCTGTCTGTGTCTGCCTGTTTCTACTGCCAGGCGGTGGTCGCTGAGTCTGTACATAGTCAACATCTTCCTCAGTCTTGGATCAGTAACAGTGGTCAGGTCGTTTGCCACTGTGTATTCTCGGTTGAGGGCCAAATAGCATTCTAATTTACTTTGGGTTTTTGTTGTGTTTTTCCAATATGTGATATAATGTTCTTGTTGCATTTTGATAATTTGGTTAGTGGAGGTTGTTTTAGTCAGGGGAGGGGTGGTGGGGGTAAGACTCAGGACCAGCTGACTGAGGGGACTCTCTCTCTCTCTCTCTCTCTCTCTCGCCGTCCTCTCTCTAGTCTGACAATTCATCTACTAAACTGTCTCTGTACGTTGTAACAGTTCTGTGTACAGTCAGTGTGTGGTATTTATTTATTTTGTTTATACTTTTGGTGTCAGCATGTAATTGGCAGTTTTGGGCACTGTAAACTTTGTGTTCTGAATAATAATCCCGTAAGGCAGCAGGCTCCCAACCAACCTTTCTGATATTGCCACGGACCGGCCCGTGGCAGTTCATAAAATGTTGGCAGACCTGCCTGATCTCATCCATATCAACACTCCCACCCGGTCACTCAGGTCTGCCTCCTCCACCAACCTCACTGTTCCCCCAGCTCGTTTGTCCACCATGGGGGGGTAGAGCTTTCAGCCGCTCTGCCCCTCGCCTCTGGAACAGCCTTCCCCCCGACATTCGAAACATGGACTCACTCCCCACCTTCAAATCCCTCCTCAAAACTCACCTATTCAGACAAGCTTACTCCCACCTTGAGTAAAAGTCTGCTGCAGGCCTTTGTGTGTATTTTAAACTTGCTTTATTGTATTGTATTTCTTTTCTGTTTTGTTAGGCGACCTTGAGTGACCTGAAAGGCGCCATATAAATAAAATGTATTATTATAATTCCAGTTGTTTCTCCTCAGGGTGAAGGAGCTGCACCGTCACCATGGGGCGACGTTCCACCTCCTCCACCAAGAGTGGAAAGTTCATGAACCCCACCGACCAGGCCCGTAAGTACAGCGATTAAAATAGGGTGCATTTTGCATCCCAAAACACAGTTTATAGTTAAGGGACGCAATAAAACAACGACCTCTGCATCCACGGGACGCACTACTGTACTGGTTTTTATTCTCGTTTATTTTGATAGCTTTAGTTATAATAATCATTTCTTCTTCTGTTTTTATCAATATAACCACATTATAACCATATAAACCCCCCCCATCTCAAAATATGTTGTTCCAGGGATCATCACCCAGAAGCAAAGATATGAGTTAAAAATGTTCGCTGTGAAAGAATATATATTAGAGCTGGGACTCGATTAAAAAAAGAATAATCTAATTAATCAGAGGCATTGTAGTTAATTAATCTCGATTAATCGCATTTTAATCGCATATCAATATTTAACCCGAGAACAGTGAGAAACCTTTTTTTTCAAATGTTTTTGGTATCCCAGTGAATAGTGACTACGGGATTCCACTCATTTTCAACATTTTACTGTCAGTAAAATCAGTAACATTATGAAGTACATCTCAGTGACATCACAAAAATGTACTTCATAATGTTACTGTTTTTTTCAGACCTCCAGTTCTATAGGCAACACAGAATGGGGGGACTTTTTATTATTTCCAGTGCACACAACTCCATAGAAAAATGTGTTTTATCCCAACAGTGATATATAGGCAGGTGATATATATATATATATATATATAGGCAGCAAGTGCCTATATAAAGTGTCTTCAGTGTGTATATGAATACTCAAATGTGCTTTACATGGCTGGGCATGAGAAAACAAATAAAAACTACTTTATTATGGGGGAAACAAAAAGGTGCGATTAATTTATCTGTAGTTAATCGCGATACATTTTTCTGTAGTTAATTAATCTCGATTAACGCGTTAAAGTCCCGGCCCTAATATATATTCAAAGAATTGCACACATTTTCACCATTAAAAAGCAGATCTACAAGCTCGAGCTATGACCTTGTATATCTGTTATTTTTCAATAGCTGAAGTTTAAAATAATGTTTAAAGTGGTTAAAAGCTATAAGGTGCCCATTCTGGGCGGGAACCCCTTTTGGTGTTTTAAGCATTATGCTATACTTTAGCTATTAAAAAGATCTACAAGCCCATAGTGCGGCACCGAGTGCCAAGCTACGAGCTTGTAGATCTGCTATTTTTTTTTAATCGTGAAAATGTGGTGCAAATCTTTGAATATATATATATATATATATACTTTCAGATCGAACTTTTTTAACTCAAATCTTTGCTTCTGGGAGGTTCCTGGAACAACATATTTTCTGATGGGGGTCGGCGGCAAAATACAGATAATTCTGGGGGTCCTTGACATGAAAAAGGTTGAGCACCACTGACATAGAAACCTTTTTTTCCCCAGAAAACTGTTAGTATTTAGAAGCCATTTGTTTAAAGAAGCGGCCTCAGGTCTAGGAAGGAACTGTAAACGTATTCTTGACTTGTTAAGTCTTTACTGAGACTGACCCGACTAGCAGAATATCAAATGAATGCCAATGTATTGACAGACATGTTGGGCAACAACTTATACTTGCGTAAAGTAAGCAACCAATGTTGCCATTTGTTCAATATGAAGTGCATTGGTTATGTTAATGTTTACACTGTGTGTATTCTACAGGGAAGGAGGCCAGGAAGAGGGAGATGAAAAAGGTATTTCTCAATTAAAACACATTTAGTGCCGGAAGTGCATCAAAATAGAAGCTTTGGGGTGCCAGAGTTGTCTGATCGCTTTTACTCTGAAAGCCATGAACCGGAAACACTTTCCTAAAAAAGTTGACTTTACAAAGAGACCTCACATCCCCGATCATCTTAATAATTTTTTTACGCTCCAAAAAACGTTCATATTTTGCGGGAGAGACGGATGAGGAGCAGAAATGAAGCACCTGGATTAGGAGATACGAGTCATTCTTTCCGCCGCGCTAACATGGGAGTCAATGACAAGCTAATAGTTGCACTGAGCGTTAGCATACGGAAAGCGAAATGCCAAAAAAAAAAAATAGGAACAATTCTGAATATTCTCATCTCGCCCCGCGTCGCTGGGACGTCGCTAGGACGTCGCTAGGACGTCCACAGACGTCGTAGGCACTAATATTTCGGGATCCTTATGACGGCCTCAGGCGTCCTACGAAGTGAAACGGTTAAAGGGAATTATGAAATAGTTAGAATGGGAATTTGCCATCGTTTTTACTTCAAGAGAGGATGATGCTTTACTATTGTCCTTGTCTTTTTTCTCCCACAGAACAAGAAGCAGAGGATGACGCTTCACTATTTTCTCCACAGAACAAAAAGCAGAGGATGATGGTACGAGCAGCTGTGCTGAAAATGAAGGATCCGAGGCAGATCATCAAATACATGGAGAAGCTGGATGAGATGGGTGAGGAACAGGATGCATATGTACACCAATCAACACCATTAAAGGAGAACTTTTTTTCAACCAAGGCTCATGTTTTAGGTTGTTATTAGAGAAACTAAAAGGTGAGTGTTAATTTTCTTTCATTTGCTGCTTTGTTTCATTTTGGGGATTTTAGCAGTTTTTGACAGGGGGGCAGGGGCATTCGAGCATGGGGCTAAATATGTATTTTTTACAACATTTTATGGTGATTTATTTTTGTATTATTTACTATAGTCATAATAAACCCCAGGAAATTACATCTGGCCACAGAAGTGAATGTGAAGGTAGCCTACTGGGGGAAGGCTTATACTGTGTGTAGCCTATAGGCTCAATATGTCAGTTTGACACATTCAGTAGATCCTGTGATCTTTTGTGGCCAGATGTCATTTCTTGGGGTTTATTAGGACTATAGTATATAATAAAATAATAAATCACCATAATATTTTGTAAAAAAAATACATATTTAGCCCCATGCTCGAATGCCCCCGCCCCCCTGTCAAAAACTGCTAAAATCCCCAAAACGAAAGAAAGCAGCAATTGAAAGAAAATTAACACTCACCTTTTAGTTTCTCTAATAACAACCTAAAACATGAGCCTTGGTTGAAAAAAACTAAAGTTGTCCTTTAAACTAAGCTATGATGACTACATGTATTGACAATTTCGTCAACAGATAAAAACTAGACTAAAATGCTAGGAAGGGGACTAGTGGACAAGAGTTCCCGTACAAGTCATTTTACACTTGGTTGCATGCTGAAAGTAGCAGATCTACAAGCTCACAACGTGTCTCGCTGCGACCAGGGGGGCAGTCAGCCAGATATTTCGTGAAGCCTCATTTGAAATCGGTAGTTCATATAATGGCCTGTTGTGGCGCTGGACTGGACCCAAAAAGCCCCATAGCTCCATAGAGGCCCATGTATTTTGGCCCAACTTCACCTAGACTGTATTACCTTAATAAACATGGTCATGAATACTTTCTTCTTCCAGTCACTAGTTTAAAGTCTCATTTCTAATGTCAGAATATTCTTTTTGGAAAATTATGGTCCCATTAATTAAAAAAATGACCATAAAGTCGCGTATGTTCTGAGGGGCGTGGCTACCGTTACAGTCTATGATCGGGATTCCCCACCCACTCGAGTCAAAATAAAAACCAACGGAGAAGAAGGGGGGAAGTCCCGCCTCGTTGTCTGGGCAGCCAATGACCAGCTGGTATACAAAACGGAGCCAGCCAATGGCCAGCTGGTACCAAAGATGGCGACTTACATCAGGAATTAACATATTATTACAGGCTTCATTTTACGTTCATGTTAGACCCGGGGAACGCTTTGTCCATATTTTTTACAGTCTATGGCTGCGACACGTTGTGAGCTTGTAAAACAGCTATTGAGTGTAAAATCATTGTCATTACGACAACATCAAGGCCCGCCAAAATACATTTTAGTTGACTAAATCAACTGTAGATATAGTCGACTAAAATCTTATGACATTTAGTCGACTAAAACTAGACTAAACACTAAAACATTCCAGGTGACTAAAACTAAATGAAAACTATTCAAGAGACTATGACTAAACCTAAAAATCTAAAATTTGCTGCCAAAAACATCACCGTTCGTTCTCACCTCAAACGCTGGAGTATTTCTTCAAAAGTAGTGAAACAACTTCTGCTCTATTCAGTATTTTAGCCGTGACGTGAGCGCCCCCTCCTGAGATACTTCAGTATTTTAGCTGTGACGTGAGCGCCCCCCTCCTGAGATACTTCAGTATTTTAGCTGTGACGTGAGCGCCCCCTCCTGAGATACTTCAGTATTTTAGCTGTGACGTGAGCGCCCCCTCCTGAGATACTTCAGTATTTTAGCTGTGACGTGAGCGCCCCCTCCTGAGATACTTCAGTATTTTAGCTGTGACGTGAGCGCCCCCTCCTGAGATACTTCAGTATTTTAGCTGTGACGTGAGCGCCCCCTCCTGAGATACTTCAGTATTTTAGCTGTGACGTGAGCGCCCCCTCCTGAGATACTTCAGTATTTTAGCTGTGACGTGAGCGCCCCCTCCTGAGATACTTCAGTATTTTAGCTGTGACGTGAGCGCCCCCTCCTGAGATACTTCAGTATTTTAGCTGTGACGTGAGCGCCCCCTCCTGAGATACTTCAGTATTTTAGCTGTGACGTGAGCGCCCCCTCCTGAGATACTTCAGTATTTTAGCTGTGACGTGAGCGCCCCCTCCTGAGATACTTCAGTATTTTAGCTGTGACGTGAGCGCCCCCTCCTGAGATACTTCAGTATTTTAGCTGTGACGTGAGCGCCCCCTCCTGAGATACTTCAGTATTTTAGCTGTGACGTGAGCGCCCCCTCCTGAGATACTTCAGTATTTTAGCTGTGACGTGAGTGCCCCCTCCTGAGATACTTCAGTATTTTAGCTGTGACGTGAGCGCCCCCTCCTGAGATACTTCAGTATTTTAGCTGTGACGTGAGCGCCCCCTCCTGAGATACTTCAGTATTTTAGCTGTGACGTGAGTGCCCCCTCCTGAGATACTTCAGTATTTTAGCCGTGACGTGAGCGCCCCCTCCTGAGATACTTCAGTATTTTAGCTGTGACGTGAGCGCCCCCTCCTGAGATACTTCAGTATTTTAGCTGTGACGTGAGCGCCCCCTCCTGAGATACTTCCGGGTCCTACTTTTGTGTCGCTTTTGTGTCCCCATAGAGTTATACTGTGACGCTCCGTCGGACTAAATCTGAGACGAAAACAACCACGAAAGTCTCATTTTACCGCTTTCCTTTCCTCGCAACAACAAAGCTGCGCTGCTCTCCAAAATCTGTCTGTGACAGGCCGTCTGCCCCACATGGAATACTATCGCCATTTTATTTTATTGTGTCAAATAAATCCTCATAATGCAAACTAGATTCAACATACTCAAGCCTGCACACATTCTAAATATCCCCCGAAATATTTTACCGATCAAATGGACTGTTGCCACCTTCAATAATAATGATAATAATAGTCTTTATTGTCTCCACATCATATATTTTTGTTGTCATGGACACTTGTACAAAACATTAATAATTCCACTCGAGTTGGAAGCATTAAGACCCATTTTAACCCTCAATGGCTTCCTTTCTGAAAAATAACGTCACTGTAAAAAGATTCACGCGTTTAGATATTCTATTTACAATGAGAAGCGGACGGGAGCTGGTGCCACTTGGACCCGGACGTAACGTAGCACTACAAAATGACGTCGGACTTAAATACTGAATTCTCTCTACTCTCTCTTTGCCCCCCCGTGTTGTCAGAGTTCAACCCGGTGCAGCAGCCCCTGCTGAACGAGAAGGTGCTGAGGGACAAGAGGAAGAAGCTACGGGAGACCTTTGAGCGCATCGTGCATCTCTACGAGAGGGAGAACCCCGACACCTACAAGGAGCTCCGCAAGCTGGAGCTGGACTACGAGACCAAGAGAGGCCAGCTGTCGCTCTACTTTGACTCGGTCAAGGTGTGTTTGTGTGTGTGTGGCCCGCCCCCGGCAGACATGATGTGACCAGATTTGACTGAGAGCCTGCTATCTATCGCGCAACCTCCAGCTTTTCACCAGAGGAGAAACCCCCCCCCCCCCCAAAAAAAACATTTATTTGAATCCAAAATGACAGTTCTACTGTGTATTTTGCGTAACCCCGTGCTCCCTGCTTTTAACCCATTCTGACGGGAACCCATTTTGGTGTTAGCATCGTGTTATGCTTTAGCTAGCATTGAAAAATAGCAAGATCTACAAGCTCGTAGCCACTCGGTGGCGCGCTACGAGCTTTCAGCGGAGACGGGAGCGCAAATGTAATGATCCTCATTCGACCATGTCTATCCGCGGTAACGTGACATCTTTGGGGTGCGTCTCCAAAGTCCTCATACTCCTCCATGTCTGTCCGCGGTAACGTGACATCTTTGGGGTGCGTCTCCAAAGTCCTCATACTCCTCCATGTCTATCCGCGGTAACGTGACATCTTTGGGGTGCGTCTCCAAAGACCTCATACTCCTCCATGTCTATCCGCGGTAACGTGACATCTTTGGGGTGCGTCTCCAAAGTCCTCATACTCCTCCATGTCTATCCGCGGTAACGTGACATCTTTGGGGT